>NC_136007.1:11753788-11828788 GCF_048128805.1 Centroberyx gerrardi | reverse complement strand
AAAATAAAGAAACGTACAAAAAAAAACAACGTTGGAACAAAAGAAACTAAACGGCAATCTACATGCAAAATAAAACAAACAAAAAAACAGGCATGGGTAAAATTTTAAGATACATACACTCATATGCCAAAACGTGCATACGATCACAAATTTACAAAAAATTCATACGTACATACAAATATTACAAAACTCAAATTGAATATTAGACATTGTTATCAAGAAAAGAGTAAATTCTTTTTTTGTTTGTTTTTACTTTTTCCACTCCATGTCTCAGTCTAACTCACAAAAGGGAAAACTTAAACATCAAAAACAATTATGACAGTAAATTTAGTTGTTTTTTTCTCCATTCTCTCAATGTGTACGTGCGTATGTGTTTTGCCAATGTTGTCACAGTGTTCAGGAAAACTGAGTATAGGCACACACGATAGCACCCAGACAGACTCACACCATAAATCACCTCTGTATAAAAAAATATCTCACTCGCTACACACACTCCCATCATGCACAGGGGCAAATTCTACAACCAAAACTGAGCCATGCTACAGGTACAGTAGGATTAACTATAGTACAGAATATAAAACATAGTGAATATAGTCACTTATACATACATACATACAGAAATAGCAAAAGAGGCAAGGAGCAGACCCACATAACATTGATTACATACACATTAACTGATATTACGCAGTGAGGGAGAGACATACATGTGGACAGATACATGTATAGGCTGGCAAGAAGGCTGTGAAGCCATGAACTTTTGAGTATGTACACGTAAACACGTGCAAACGCACACACACACGCACGCACACACACATACACACACACACACACACACACAGAGTAAAGTGGGTGTTTATTCTCAGGGCTCCCAACACATTTTCCATTTGAAAATTCCACACTTTGTCCAGACTGGAACTGAGGCTTTTGGTCGGTGTTCAGTATTGTTTGCTATTGGTGGTCGGACAATATAACTGTCAACAAGGCCATGTCACTAAAGCAAAAAATGATTCTTCACAAAAAGTATAACAATATGCAAATTGACAGTGCGTCTACGACTACATAGTTTGTAATCATATGTGTATCGGGACTGACCAGTAATTTTTCCATCCTTTAAGATGTTTTTTGTGCTTTTCCCAAAACTTTTCAAGACCTTGAAATGATCAAATACATTTTACAAACTTTTCCAGATTCTCTAGACCTGTGTAGGAACTCTGTATTGTGCCCCAAGTGTTGTGTGTGAGTAATAGCAGTATGAGGTCTGGGATGTGGCAGCAGAGGGAGCCATTGCATTAGAGTGAAGTGGATGAAAACCTGAATTGCTCTCTGTTAAGGTAACCCAACCCCCCCTCCCCCCTTCCCCACCCTTCCCCAACAGTGACTAGAAGCCTGTAACTGAATGTTTGGAGTGGTTACCAGTGGTTATAAGGGACACGCCGACGTGCTGGAAGGGTGGAAACATGACAAAAAACTGTTCGATGTCAGAAATTGTATGTAAGATAATAGAGTGTCCCTCTTTACCACTGGTAACCACTGTCCAAACACTCTGTAACAGACCTTGGTCGGTTTAAAGAGACGGTATTAGGTGATGAACAATCTTAAACTTTCAGACCATTGCGATGCACAAGTGGACACTGGAGTTATGAAATGACACCGGCTATTTTCCTCTCTTGGCCCAAAAATCCTCCAGTGTGGACACTATAAATCTGTGAATGGATGCTTTCCGTTGACAGAAATCTCTGGCTGTACGTTTAACTTTGATTGATTTCTTCCAGAGAAACCAGCTTGTCCAGTCTCATCTATAACTCCGTCCTCTGTGTGCACAGTCAGAATCGTAGCGATCTGCCAGCATTAGACAGATCCTAGAGCCTTTTCTAACTTTACTGCTATTCTTTCAAAAGCCCTTGGAAGAGAGCACAATGGACCAAATGCAAACACGGATACCGTCTTGAATGACGTCCGATTCTTGTGGCCCGCTGGCCAAGAGGGACAGCACCATTCTACAGCTTTGCACTGTGGGACAGGTAATGACATCAAAACTGGAGGGCATCGTCTTCATGCATCAGGGACAACATTACAGATTAAACTCTGACTGCACATATTATCTTGTCTCAAACTTCAAAATATATGGAAAATCCCATCTGGCCAACGCTGAACCAATCTGGTTTGCCCATCTAACTTTGCCATTCTATTTTAGGACATCCTGACTGCTCTAATCAGACTTGTTGCTCACCTTTTAAATCTGTAGTTACCTAGACTAACCTACCTAGGTGTTATCTATAAGGGAACTTCCTGTCCAATGACTGACAGGCAAAGTCCACATTGTCTGACATGCTTCAGTGACACTGATATGGGAACGCTGTAGACATGGCTTCTTCACAAGGCCAGTATCATTCATCAGATGTAACTGTACATAAAGCCAACCACAGAGATTGCTACAGTGTTGCATTCATTCCTAATGGCCACATTGGCTTTGATCCGCCATGGCATATTTGTTTAGGGCTGTAAATTTATCCAAATAGACAATGTTGAATAGCTAGTAAACCAGGAACATTTTGTTGTGTCACTACAGTCCTTATTTAATGACAACAAGACTAAGAGTCTAACAGCCTCGCGACATTGAATTTTGTGGAAGCGTCCCTGCTGGGAATCGAACACGGGTCTCCCAATTGAGAGTCTGCAATCTAACTCCCTGTGGCACACTTTCACCCACGTGACCCAAAGTGGTGAACAGAGCGACCGACCAACAGACATTGCAATCCTTAGAGCACCTGCTGTCGCGGGGGTAAATATGACAAATTGGATTCTTTAGTGATATAATGCTTTAGCCATGTTTTGCAGAGGATTCTGTAATGTGGCCCCTGGTCCGGTTCACTTTTGATAGAAGCATCGTGTGATTTATTATGATACCGAGTCTGGCTGCATTTCAGAATGACTAAAGAAACCCACTGACCACTGAGCTGCCTTCCCCCTTTCTTAAAACGCTTCAGTGACATCATTCCGCCAACACCGCACTGCGAGCTTGGCCCTTCAAGATGACATCATATGAATACCTGAATACAGAACTAGTACATACCACCGCTGCAGTGGTCTCATCTGAAATGACTCTTTCATACTTTTTTTCCTAAATGAGTGAATGAATAGTTAAGGTAAATCCTTGATGCCTGAGTATGAGCTGAGCTTATTATGTTAGTGCTTCTGGTTGTATGGGAAAAAGGAAGGAAGGAGGGGAGAAAGGAAGGAAGAGAGGAGAGAAGGAAGCAAGCAAGGAAGGAGAGGAGGAGGCAAGGAAGGAAGGTAGGACAGAGGTCCTGTCTTTGCAGCAGGGACAAACAATGCAGTCCTATGTTCACAAACAATGGCCGGACCAACTGACTCTTTCAGGTTATTTTTTCAACCCTACCATTAGAAACAGGTAAACTAACATAGAACTGTGACCCAACACATCTCCGAAGATATTAGTCACAGGTTGACCAATAAAACAGTTGATGTTTTTTGTTCATTTGAATCCATGCATCTGTCAGAAATGCTCCACTCTCACTTGAGACTGTGAAGGTCTGATCCAGGTTTACTGGGCGAGCCCTGATTCTGTGGATGAATACTTCTGTCTTTTCTCGCTCTCCTTCCTTCCATCCATCCCATCTATTTATTTTTCCTTCTTTCAGGCCAGTTTGAGTGTGCTGACAGGAAAAGGTGGGACAGTAACCATGGCGACGGGGTTGAGGACGGCAGCCTGTCCCACCAGCTGAGGGTGGGGGGCGAGCACGGCTGTGGGCTTCCCCAGGGACGGGCCCCCCTGGCTCAACACGGCCGCACCGTTCACCTGGGCCCCGTTAGCGTGAGGGTTAGCCTGGACGTGGGGCAGAGTGTGGTGGGTGAAGGTGTGAGTGATGTGGCCCACCATGGTAGGCTGGGAGACGGACACCCCCTGGGGGTAGAGGGCCGGGAGGTGGGATGGGAGGGGAGCCCCCAGATGCGCCACCGGGTGGACGGTAATGTGTCCGATGGGCTGGGCTGTGATTGGCTGGTGAGCGGCGGCGGCTGGGACCGCTGCGATCGCCTGAGTGGCGGAGGAGACGGGGCCGGGCGAGGGGGCGATGTGCGTCAGGTGCTTGTGATTGGCCGGCAGGCCGTGATTGACGGCCTGGATGACTGACGGGTGGGAGACGGCGGCGTGAGCGATGACGGTGGGCTGGACCTGCATAGCCGGGGCCTGGAGGGGATGAACGGGTTGGGCAGGAGTCGGACCGGGGGCCGGGGCGGGGGCTATGGCCTGAGGGGGAGGGGCAGCAGAGGGGGAGGGCGTGGTCAGGACGCCAGACAGAGGCAGAGTTGTGTGCTGGATCGACAAGTGAGGGGTGAGGAGCGGCTGGGCTTGCAAGATGGCCGGTGCCGGTTTGGGGAGAGACGGGGCTGCAGGGGGAGCGGAGACGTCCTCGTCCATGTCCTGCTCGAAGTTGTCTTCCCCTTCTGCAGATCAGAGGAGACACTATTAGTCATCAGATGATACCATAAACAGTGCTGCGCATATATTTTTATGTTGTAAATCTAAGAATTTGAGCTTTTTCTGCTGTACTGTTTTCTGTCTCTCTGGTTAAGAACATCAGCTATACATCTAAAGTGTAAAGTTTGTGCCGAGAGAGAGTCCAGAGGTTAAACCCCGGCCTCTAAGTGCCTCTACTGTCCTAGAATTGAATCCAACCAGAGCTTCCTCACCTCTGTCTCCCACTACTTTCCCACTGTCTGAAAAAAGAATAAAGAATTACTAAAAAGGTGAGTGGACTGGCCACTCTGTGTGTGTGTGTGTGTGTGTGTCATTGTACCTGAGGCGGTGGAAGTGGAGGCTTGGTCGTCTTCTGGCTGGATGGTCTGTCGGAGCACCCTGTCGATCTCCATGACATCCATGCACTGGCTCAGCTCGTTCTTCAGCTCGGCCAGCCGCTGCTGCGTAGCGATCTTTTCCCTGGCCAGGCGCTCCATCTCGTGCTCGTACTCCTTCTCCTTACGCTTCAGAGTCTTCCGGGGAGGAGGAGGGGGACACAGACATGATCTAGATGAGGACCACTAGCACGTAAAACACGCTTAACCGTGTACACACATTCCTCATAGACATTCAATGTATAATCAGCAAAGGTGAATGGTACATAGTTGACACCATGGTCACATTTGTGTACATACAGAACTTATTTCGGCTATGGAGTCATTATTCTCACACAGAATGATAAACTTATTTGAAAAATCTCAAGTTCAGAGAATGACTTGTGTAACAGAAGAAGGAATTGAGATCAACAGTCTTAGCCACTCCCTCACTTTTCCCAACTTGCACAAGTCTGAAACACAACCAAGAGTTCTTGCTGAAATGCAGTTCCAATCTCCTCTCTCACACACAAACATGCACACAAGCGTGAATGCATGGCATGTAAATACAAGCATACACACACTACTGCTTTCTGTGTCATTTAGTTAAGCTCCTCCTATTTCCTGGGTATCATGCTTATGTTACAAGAGAACGGGGTCAGAGTGGGAGTTAAAATTCTGCCGCCTTCTGTTTCAACCAATCACACCGTCCAAAACGTCCCCACAACTTTGATGTCACTGGATTGCTGTAGCCTCTCTGAACATTACAGTATGGGAAGGATCTGAATGAATGAAATTATAATTCCTAGCACAGCCTTCTCATGGAAAGTAGTATTCTGCATGTGTGTGTATATGAATGACAAGTGAAAGCAAGAGAAAGAGAAATGCAGAAAAAGGAACAGAAAGAGGAAGAAACAAACAGAAACAGAGAGAGATTTAGAGAGGGAGAGCACAGCTTTCCCAGCCAAACTACTCGGTCTCTGTGACCCAGTTTCTGTGTGGGTCAGCTGACAGTTGAACACCAAAACAGAACGGCAGGCTAAGGACATTAACACAGATTACTCGGGAGGGAGGAATGAAGGAGAGGGAGGGAGAGGTGGAGGGAGAGGGGAGGTACAAGAGGAAGATGGGTGGGTGGGTGAGGGAGGGGAGAGGATGGAGACCCGGGAGAGAGGGGAAACGGAGGGAAAAGGAAGGGATTTAGGGTTTACGGTGGGAAATCACACCAGCCACCAGTCAAACGCTGATGAGTTTTTGCTGTGGTTGGTTAGTTTCACTACATTACCAGCAACTTTTTGCAGGAACCATCATTCAGAGGGCCCGTTCTATTCTAAAAGTCCAGCCAGTTCGTTGAATAGTCAAAGCGTATTTTGGGACATGGTAGCCTCTGCGGCCGAGCAGAAGAAGAGTTAGTTTCCTGCCCTTTAGGTAAGGCCGAGGAAGAGAATAGGAGAAGGATGAAAAGAACAGCGGGGGAAATAGGAGAGAGGACAGAAAATGAGCATATGGGGACACATGATCCTACTACAGGACACCCAGTTCAGTGAGCAAAGCTGTTTACTCTCCGCAGGCACGTGATGGCTCCACACGCGAGCCCAGTTTCCTCTCCGCACCCTTCCAAACGCAGAGTTGTCTTTGACAGCAACTACCAGGTCAGACGCAGTGAACTCTTCCCACTCATAACAGCTCAACACCTCTCCTCCACTCTGTGCGTCCCGTTTGTTTTGGTTCATATCGTGCTTGTGCTGCTGCAGGTGCTGAATAAACTTCTCATACATGACTTCAACAAGACAAAGCATGACATTGCTGAGTGCAGCCGGCGGATATTCTTCGAAACACAAAGCTTTTCTCTTCTGTGTTTGTCTAGCCACAGAGGAACAACAGCCGCATGTGTACGTACGTGTGTGCGTCCATGTACACAATTTCAAGGTCTTGGGTCTTGACGAAAAAAAACACCACAAAAACCCAGACACCACTAGTCCCACAGCAAATCACCAAGGAAACAGCTGCCACCCATAGCCGTTTCCTTGGCAACCTCATCCACAAGGATTTGGCTGCTTGAGCGGCAGTTTGTAGGAGAACATAAGGCGCGATCTAATTGGGTGAAGCACAGGGGTAATTACATATAAGGAGTGATGTGACTGGGCGTTTGCCAGTCGGGTGCTTCGGATCACTCCCAACCCCCTCCCCTCCCCATTCCTTCCCCTCCCATCCCCTGCTCCGTCTCCTTCCACCCCCCTATCCATGGCTCCCTCGGCACCCTTCCCCCCCTCCATTTTTTTCTCCTCCTCCGCTCCATCTAAGTCTCATTTACCCTTCCTCTTTCAACACTCACTCTCTAATAGAAAAAGGTGAAAATGACTCAGGTGTTACAGTACATCTGGCCTGACGGGTGTCATCTTTAGCCTTAATAGAATATGTAACTGTGAGGACCCGTCGTCATCATCAAAAGGTTGTTATCAGGACAAAGCAGAAGAAGAAAAGCTACAACAACTGGAATCTCCATTAGCAATGAATGGAAGGTATGTATTAAAAAAACCAAACAATTAAATCCTGAAAGCTCACATCACTGCTCCATCATCCATAACAAAATAAAAAAACAAAACAAGACCAATATACTCTGAATTTGATTGGTTTTGTCCGCATGTCACCTCCCAAACAAGGATGCAGTGCGCTGACAGAGCAAAGACCACGCAGACACACACACACACACACACACACACACACACACACAACGCACACACACTCCTATGCAGACAAACGTGGAGGAACAGGCTGCCTACAGTGCACTGGCCACCTGCCGCCTGTTGCTATGGTTACCAAGTGTTCTAAAGGCTAGAGACAGTCGGGAAACACAGGACGAGAGAGAGAGAGAGGGAGAGAGAGAGAAAGAGAAAGAGAGAGAGCGAAGGGGATGAACAGAAGAAAAGGCTGATGCAGAGGGAGGTTAAAAGGAGTGTAAATGAAAAAAAAAAGAGATAAGGGATGCCACTGCTACAGGTCTGCATCTATTCCTCTGTTGTCGCCGTGGAAACGCATCACCTGCTGCACATGCCCAGAGGAGCACACTCAATGAGAACACACAGCACACCCAGTATCTCTCAGTGTGTGTCTCTCTCTCTCTCTCTCTCTCTCTGTGAGCGAGAGGTGCAGAGCGGAGCGGGGGCGGGCGGGCAGCGGTGACGTCATGAGGCTCGCGCTAGCCATGTGCTCACATCTCACATGGCTCAGGGAGAGGGAGGGAGACAGGCAGACTTACAAGAGCAATGGGAAGAGAGAGGGTGGGAGGAAAAGAAAGGGGGGGGATATGGACAATGATACAGAGTTTGGGTTGGGTATCGATTGAAACGCCCTTTGGGGATGAAGGAAAAGTGAAATCCAATCCTAAGAATCCCATATTTTAAAGCTTTTCATTACCTTGAAATCTTTAGCGACACCAAGAATCAAAACAGTAATGAGGTGGGCAGCATTTTTTTGATAGCTACAAATAGTCTGGGTACGCAGAACTAGGCTTGCCAATATATTCTGCCAATATTAGGCTATTATTAAATATTGGATATCAGCCAGTCAATGTGATCCACTGCCAATATGACCACAGCTTTAAAACTGGCAATGATGTTGATGACGATGACTTAACGATGATGATTTTCTTTGCACGTTTTGTTTAATTCAAATGTTCAGTGATGTTTTTCTGCAAATTAATTCTTCATTTAAAAGGTAGTAATGTATTCCAGAGTTTATCTTTCTCAAAGAAGCACACGCACATCCACATAGGTAGTAAAGATGAAAACAAAAAATTCCTGCACACTGCTTGTGTGTTCACAAGCATGATTTATTTTTTTATTCTTACATGCTGTGAGCACAACAACGTTTCGACTGAGACTGGTCTTCGTCAAGTCTTTCCCAGAGTATTACCAGAGTTTACCTTCCATTGACTAGGTGAGGTGCCTTAAGGTGCTGCTAACCCACCTAAAAGAATTTCATTAGTCTGGGTTTCAATGTTGAGTTTTAGTGTCAAATGGTCTAAATACTGTTTCAGAGACTTGTTCACCCTGCCCAGAATACAATTCTGTGGGAAAACACTGAATACTTGTAATTTTTTGGCATGAAATGAACATCGCCACAAAACACCGGCTATTGGCAGTTTTGATACAAAAATATTGCTATTGGCCAAAAACCCATATCAGTCAAACCTTGAGCAGAATGCTGGTGGGTCAACAGACCTCTACAGTATTGATCTCCAAATGATCAGGGCAAGTCTATCTATCTATGTGATCAGTAGGGATGTAACACAAGTTTGAGACACACGATTTTGTGACACAATTGTGACACATTTCGTGATTTCAGCTGCAGTCTAATATTTAAGAAATGGCATTTAAATCTGTCTTTTCTCTTTTGCATGGTTTGAACACTAGAGAGTGCAAGGTAAGCAAGTTTTAGCTTAGGTCATCACACTTCCAGTGAGCCCAGCTGAACTCAGGGGAGACAAGATGGACTCTGGCAAAACTGAAACTGAAAGCTCTGTCATGTTGTAAGTCTCCTGTGTGGCAGCATTCTGGGTTTCCAATTAAAGATAAAAACAGCAATAAGACAACTGATAAGACAAAGACTGTCTGCAGTATAGAGAGTCTTGCCTTACAGGTAACACTAGCAACACATTGCATCATGAACAACATCAAAAACTCCAATCTGGTTAAATGCTGTTGAAACTTGAATATGGTTTCAGATTTCTTTTAAAACGGAGCTGTTTCTCTGTTACTTTTCTAGTGAGACATTTCCCTGGTGGTGCACATGTACACTGTTTTTTTCTTTGACTCTTCAGACTTATTCGGGGATGAAATTGGTCTTAAATTTTATTTGAAGTGGCAATAAAAAGGTCTTAAAAAGGTGTTTTTGTTTTCCCACAGAAATGGGATTTTTTCAGTCATACTTGTCCAGATTATGTTCAGATTCAGATTTTGCTCAAAATATTGAGATAATATCAAACAGTGAATCCAGTATGGTGAACCATTGAATATATTGTTACATCCCTCAGGTAAACCAAAAAAAACAGGAAAAGCATGGTGCATTCCTTCAAAATCCTCAAAAAAATAAAAATGAAAAAAATCCTCCCTGTCTATCTAATCTAACTGTTGTAAGTGGGTTAATCCACAGATCAGAGGTACAGACAGGGAAGTGACCAGTTCATCTGTGACAACCTATAGGCATCTATAACCACTCTATATTCCACACACACACACACACACACACACTAACACACACACACACACACACACACACACAGAGCAGCATCAGAGCGAGAGAGAGACAGTGACAGAAAGACAGAGAGAGAAGGCCGTGTTCCCAGTCCCACTACATGTTAATGTGATAGTTGGGTATTCTGCCCTACAAAGCCAAAGAGTCACGACTGCATGAAACTGCGGAACAAGACTTTCCTAAAGTTTATCTTACTGGACTGTATGCATGTCATTTAACAGCATTCATGAGTATGATATCTGTTGATTTTAACTCTAAACCCGCGTCCTGACATTTGACTATCAAAACACAAAAAGTAGTTCCTACTGTTTGCCTTTGTAAAGCAGTATTGTAAAGTTTCCTTTCATTCTGCCTCCACTTCCTGCTCTCCTTAATGACTTTGTTCTTTGATGATTCCCTAGCCCTACCTACATCCCCTTGTACATCAATATTGGCGACTGGAATGACTAGTCTTCCTTAAGATACTTTTGAATGTATAAAATCAGGCCGTGCAGCGCAGATTCCTCCTCCCTCAGCACCATGTCCAGCCCCTGGAGGTCGACTCAAGATCTTGCAACCACAACATCCTGGCCCGACGTGTTTTGATCCTCGACAAATTCTCCCATCTCACAGCCTAATCTAACTCCTGCCACTGACTCCCCACAGCTTGCGCCATGCAATTTAAAATCCTGCAGCTTCAAGGCTTCAAAAAGGAACCACTGCCATCTACCTCCAGGCTACCGTTCATTTCCATCAGAGTTCCTCCCTCATCTACCTCTGTAGATTGAAATCTCACCTCTTCAGGCTATACAACCCACACACCACTGCCCCCCTATCTGCAATATTACTCCTCTACTTACCTTGACTACTAACTTTTTCTATCTCTGCAAAGAGTTAACCCTTTATCCTTTTTTAGTTGCTTAGTTCTTGGTATTGCTGGTACTCTCTCTATTAGTCAGCTACTTGAAAGGATGGTGTTGCACAACATTTCCACAGAATAAGAGCTAAATGCCTTAAATGCAAATGAAAGTTCTCAAGAAAAGTTCTTTCAAAACAAAGCAGTGCTACAGGAAAAAGAAAAGATCATTCCATTGTATAGACTCTGGTAAACACTGGATTTATTCACCATTTTCTTCTTGATTTAGGATTGAAATGCTCACAAGAGACTAACCAGCACACAATTGTTTTATGCTTAACAACATAGCCTGTTTGCTGGTTGCAGAACTGATCAATGAGAGGCCAGAGAAAGATGAAAACAAGAAGCTAGTACAGCCTAACATGGTGTGTTGGACTTAACAATATTGTAAAAGGCTAATACTGTGAGTGGATACCTGGTGGTCAGGCAGAGAGGAGTCGGATCAAAGCACCAATTCTGGGAAAGCTGAGAGAAAGTTTTGGGACTCTACCTGTATGTAACGCAAGGCGCTGCGGAGAACGCTCAGGTTGGAGGTTTTCTTTTCATCAACGTTTGGAACATTCTTCTTCAGCGTCTCAAAACACTCTTTCAAATGCGCTCGCCTGAAGGGCCGAGAGGCAGAAATAAGAGAAAAGGCACACTTTATGTCAGCGTGGATAAGGTTCTTATTGGCTAATTGGTGCCTTGGAAAAGATTCATTATTGATTATTAAGATGATAATTTGCTTGAGAGGCTATCCATGATCATATCGCTGTGAAAACCTCGTAACTCCAATGTTGGTGATTTTCATGTTTTCACTTCACTTGAAGGATTACATGGTTCTCTGTGGGTTGAGAAAATTCTGTGACCCTTGGGCTTATAAAACCCTCTCAAACCCCCACTGGATAAACTCAGAAATACGTGGTGGTCAAGCCAAAAACAAGGCTGTTTTTCTTCCTGAAAAGTTTACATTTTGGAGATGCGAGGTTTTGACCCGACAGCAACGATTTGCAAGTTCACAAATTGTGACCAACCTGTTCTTCTCCAGTTTGTTGTGCACCTCTCTGGTCCCCGCTCTGAAAGCATAGGAAATAAGTGATCAGACACAAAAGGCAAACCCATTGCCACTCCAATTTGTCACTTTTACACACACACACACACACACACATACAGACAAACTGACCCTCCAGGTCGTCTCTTCCCATCCATCCCCCTCATGTCCTCCACGGTCACTCCATTAGGCCGTGGCTGGGATGTGGGCGGAGATTGCTGAGGGACCAGTGCATGCTGGGAACCAGAGCCAGTAGTGCTGATGGAGGTCGGGTATGGAATCTGAACCTGAGGCTGTGATTGGCTGGGCTTTCCACCAATCTGCTGTGGACTGGTCTCTAACTTCACCTGGGGGGCGCACAACAGGTGACGGGCAGCTGGCTGCTGCGGAGGGGAGGAAGCGGTCTTGCCTGGCGGGGAGCCGTTGAGCGCCGTCGCCGCGGCGGCAATTGGCGTAGCGAGGGGGAGGGGCGGGACCGAGGGTGTCGCCGTGACAACCGGGACCATGGGGATGACGGCGATAGGGACTTGAGGAGGTGGAAGTGAGGGGGGTGGAGGGGCGGGGGAGGGGTGCGGCTGTTGACGGTGAGCGTCATCCCCCCAAGTGACGTGGTTGGCTCTGATTGGCTGGGTCGATGAGGTCACAACCTCCACGCGTCTTGACTCCGCCTCCCTGTTGAGGAGCTCCTTCTCTTTGCGCTGCTCCTCCTCTGTGGCAGGGCAGGGAGAGAGGAGGAAAGAAAAATATAAAGGAGTGGGCCAAAGGAAAAGACGAGATAAAGAAAAGGAAGACAGAAGAACAGAGGATGTGGGTGGATATAAGGGGAGTGGAGACAAAAAACAGGAAAGAAATGATGGTTAGAAATGTGACGATCTGTCCTCAGTTTAGCTGTAAGTCACAAAAAACATATGACTGAATATTTCCTGTGGTTAGCCCACGTGTGCAAATGTAAAACAAAAACATAGCAAAGACGCACATACAGACACAAAATGTCTATGAAGGGTTTCATTTCATAATGTTATACATCCACTGTGGAAAAGTGTCATTACCTGAAGTTCCTCAATCAACATGAAATATAGAGAATCCACTCTGTTTAACTGTTATTTTGTCAACCAAGGACTTAAGTTTCCTTCTGGCCTTCATGAAGGACCATAATTTGTTTTAACCCATCACATGAGTGTGTGTCACTTTTTTCAGATGGTGAATATCTCATTTTGGAATGAAACACTACACACACACACACACACACACACACACACACACACACACGCACACACAGTGACGTCATCATGGAAGCAGACAGCACGGAGGGAGACGTGACCACAGAAAATGTGTCTGCATCTGCTTCCTCACTGCAGAGAACACCCCTCCGTCTGCCCCCTGATTGGACTGTTCCAACGTTAAGCATGCTTTCATCCCTGGGGCGACGGTAGGACGGCCTGCTGAATGGGAGTGGCCGGTTGTCAAGGAGCCACTCAGCTGGGTCAACTAGAATTGGCACCATGACAACATATGAGCGGGAGGCATTAGACACTAAATAAAGAAACAAACATAAAAACATTCATACTGCAGGTCAGGAAGTGTCCCCACGCTGTCCTAGTGTTGACTGCACACAGGCACACACACACACACACACACACACACACACACTAAAGAATATGAGTGAGTTATTACACAGCACAGCAGACAGACAGGTTCACCACTCAAACTGAATCTCAAGGGCCCTCAGTTACTATGGATATAGCAACATTAGAAGCAGAAGATCCCAGGGATTCCTCAAACCCACACAACGCCGACACACAGCCCAGGCATTACCATTATAAAACAAATCAAACACAACATGCCAACACAACATGCCTGCGTGCCACGTTAAGTAACATTTTCTTTTTCTGGAGGAGATGGCACACCCTTAATGACATAACTGCTTTTCATCCAGGGCAATGGGTTCACCTAGGAGCAGGACTGCAACATTATCCTGTCTGTCCTGCTAAATACTGTGATCACGAATAACAATCATGATTGTTAGTCTCCATTTGAGTAACAACATTATTTTACTGCACTTTTGGTAACTTATATAAACATCTTGAAGATTTTCAACGACAGTGAGCAGTAGGAAATGAAATTAAATGTTTGGTTATTGCCAATATTCCTCTACTTTTAATTGAGGAAGTTAACAACAATGTAATTATAAACAAGTCATTGCACAATCCTCACTAGGAGTTCATATCTTATTGCTCAACTATTCTGGTGCTTGCCCCTTTTATCTACTCAAGGCCTGCAGTGCAAGATGGTACATGTAACTCCCCCTTTTTGTGAGAATTTGTGAGGATTACGGTTGGTTTTCCTCTTCTTGGAGTACAGTCCTTAATACATGCACACTATTCAGCCATGCTCCAGATTGCAACTGCACGCAAACGTAAATTACATAACTTCTGCATTGACGGAGGCGGGGAGGGGGGGGTTGCCCTACTTACCCCCCTCCCTCTCTCTCTCTGCGTGACCTGCCACTGTCAGTAGGCTGAATGGGGAGGGCGTGGAGGAGGGGGGGCAGTGTGCACGTGGTTGTTGAGGGCGGGTCCAAGCACGCGGTATGTATGCTGGGGGGGGGGGGGGGGGGGGGGGTGTTGATTAGTCTGACACGTCATCAGGGGGGAGAAACAAAAAAAAAAGAGTGATCATCATGTCGATTATGCGCTGGGGGTGGAGGGGGTAAACAGGGTCGGTGCGGTGGTTTTCTTGTTCCCTTGACAACACGTAGGTTTTTAATAATTAGGGGACCAAAAAACTACACTCGCGCTCGTACATACACACGCGCATATACACAAACCAACCGAGCGCGCGGGGGCCCGCCCCAGTGTGTCATAAGATAGCTGAGCAATGTCAGGGCATTATGTAAAGAGCAAGCCTCTCCTCGCCACCGCCCTGCCGGCCCTCGACGACAAAAACTGGGGCAAATCGATTCCAAAGGGGCTTTTTTAATGAAACCTTAGAATAAATTATTCACTTCTACCACACAAATTTACATCCTGGAGATATTAGACCTTAACCGGTTCCTTTGTTTCTGCTAGGACTTGTGCAATGCAATTAAGTAGTAACTAAACAGCTACTTCACAACGAGAATAAATAGGGAGCACAAGCGCAAGGCGCAACACGCCGTGGTCTGACAGGACTCTCTCTCTCACACACACACACACACACACACACACACACACACACACACACACACAGATAGGGACACACACAGAGTGAGTCACTCGGTCATACACACACATCGAGAGCGCGCAAAGTAGTTCGGAAAAACACTTTGGCCATTTCCGCATTGAGGGAAACAAAGTGTCCAGTAAACCGACTGGGAATTGACGTTACTTTGCATAACTTGTCTTTTATCCTGAGCACAGGGCAGCAAACTGAAAACTGCATTCGCTTGTTCTCCAGCTAGGCGGCTCAGTTGAAATGCATGCCCAGCTCTGATAGTAACGGGCTACGGTCGCCCAGAACCAGCAGTTTAGGATTTAACTGACAGTATTACAAGTCGCTGTCATGTACCGCACCTTCCGCCCGGTTGCTGTTCGCCACAACTTACCACGTGTGATCTGTTGTTGCTGGGCTTGCCATTCCAGATATCTGGCCGCCTCCAAAAGAGTATCGATGCTCATTGCGCGTAACCCCTCACGGTAGGCGACCCGGTGGCCCGGGACGGAAGGAGGAAAAAGACCGAGCGGTAGTCTTCCAGGAAGCACCGTGTGCACGATTACTCCGCACGCCCGAGCCTTTCGTCCCCGTGTTTCTCCTCGAAACAGACGGGATTTTTTTATCAGACCAAACCGAAAGTAGATCCTCGCATACGTAAAAGATGATTGCAACAAGATGGCGATGCGAGCACGGGAATACACACAACAAGGCGAGTCGTATTCTAGGTAAGACCCGCCCTCCTGGATTCCTCCCCGCCCTGTTACTACAACCTCCGGCAAAACTTGGACACCGGAGTCTTCCTCCGCGGAGACAGCCTCCGGTATCAGGGCGAATACCGGCCCGGTGGCGGAGGCAACTGTTATCCCCCCAAGTTCAAGTATTTCACTTCCTTCTACATGTGGGATGTTGTCTCTTCTGATTAAACGTTTCTCTGATAAAAGTGGCTCTCGGTGTAAACATACACAGCGCTCCGAAGGATCTGCGGAGGAAGATCCCGTTCGTGTGATCCGACCTCCGGGTTTCTGTTCGAGCCGTTGGCCCGCAGCGCATTAAAACCGATCTGCGCCAGCGGGCCAATCAGCGTTCAGAACAACAAGGCATGGTGCTTGTCCACATGGGCACCCGCCCGGCCCGAGCGCGGCTCATTTGCATGGCGAGAGCGTGACTAGCCACCCTGCTGTCTCGGGACCAGGCCTGTCAATCAAACGAATGAGAGGGCGTGGCTTACTGGTATATATGGGAGAACACTGTGAAGTAATTGATCACATCTGACCAAATAGTACTGTTATTCAGTAGGTTAATGGATGTTGTTTCTCAATAAATATTTTTTATTTTAAATATATATATATATTTTTAATTAACTTTCTCTTTCTTATTTTTAATTTGTCAGGCCAGTCTTCTATATCTCTCTTATTTTTTAATCTCACACCCACTGTCTGTGAATAAATGTGTGCCTCTATTATATACATACATACAGTAAATTAAGTGTGTGAGAGTGTGACTGTGTGTGTGTGTGTGTGTGTGTGTGTGTGAGAGAGAGAGAGCAAGTGTATGTGTGTGTGTCAGAGAGAGAGAGAAGCACACAGTCATTTTTTACAGTTATGATGGCTTTAAAACAGTGTGTTTGTATATATACACTGTATGTAAGGATGCACGTATGTAGCATGTGGCTGCATGGTAACAGTCTTTGATTGGACACAGCTCAGCGGTATATACCCTCCACCACATCACAGGATCTGTCTCAACCAATCAAAACAGCAGCTCAGAAGTAAGGGCTGCTTTCGCCACGGCATGCGTTATGCATGCACATACACACATTCACACGGCGAATAAGGCAGGCATGCCCATGCTAAACCTGCTAACATCCTTACTATGTAGATTGACGGCCCACAAATTAGTTTATGTGATAACCTACAATTTGTCAATGAACAGGCTGAAGGTGCTGACGTAGGCCCGTAGATCCCGATCTGATCAATAATGTAATGTACCAACCTGAAACCCAAGAAGACAGAAATGATAAGAGAAGCATGCAAATGTGTGTGTGTGTGTGTGTGTGTGTGTGTGTGACAGAGAGAGAAGGGTCATTTTGCAAGAGGCCCAGCAGCATGGCAGCATGCATGAGAGAGACTGAATGAGGCAGAAAAGGAGGGAGGGGGAAAGGGAAGAGGGGAGTGATGAGCTTCTGCACATGTTACGCACATGGGATGCATGAAAAAGTCCATAGGGATGTACACATACACAGAGAGAGAGAGAAAGAGAGAAGGTAGAGGGTGTGGGTTGGAGAGGCAGGGAGAGTGGGAGGGAGCGAGGCACGATAGACTGACCCACTTAGAAGTGCTGCATCACTGGTGGATCTATAGAGCGGAGAGAACGAGGGAGCGATGCAACACACAAGACTACAAACAGGGAAACGGCTCAGATAAAGAAGAACAGTGTGTGGCATCACAGACATGAGGGGACAACAAAAACAAGATCAAACTAAGATATTACGTATATTATCCTTAGTTATGGATTGGTTTCCTGAATAAAGAAACAGCCGATGATACACTGAGTGAGTGTGCAGAATTTTAGCAGCGTTTGCCCTTTTTGTGAATGGACCAGAGGAAAGCCATGATCCTTATTGATACTGCCAGTTCAGTCCACTTCAATAATGACAAAGGGATGTATGTATGTGATGGTTGTGCAAAAAAGGGGTGCCACTCAATAATAGGTGGCCCTAATATTTCTCACACACACTAAAGCCCTAATGTTTCTACTCTGCTGCCTCTGCTGAGAAACAAGAGTTTCAGTGTGGAACAGGTTTATTATCTCTTCATTACTTCCATGTAACCACTTCCCACTTGTACACACAGTGCAGTAAACCATCTGTTTCTCCCTGATAGGGACACGGACCTATCACTATCACAAGCTGCCACTAGAGAGCGCCATATTCTGTGCCATGCCTTGTCAAAGCTGGTCCAACCCTCCTGACAGCCTCCTCCTGCAGGGATTACAATGCTGGTCACGTAAACTATAGTGGGATGACACACAAACCTATATTAACACAGACCCTGCAGCCGCCTGTGCCTTGGTTGGCACTTGACAGCAGTATCTCTGTATACATGTAATGGAGAGAAGCTACTGTGCTGTATACAATAAGTTCCATCCTCTGAGAGAATCAATACAGTCACATCTGCTGCAGTCAAGCCTATTGTATACATTGACCTTGAAACCTCTCAACGCTCCCTTATCACATCGGCTTATCCCGATCGATGTTGGCTTATACCTCTCTGCAGCTCCCACTCCCCCTGCTCACAGATCTGTATTGTTTTCTCACGGATAGAGAGGAATGAATGGCCTGAAAGCAGTTTACATGAGAAAGTGAGCTTCTACTTCTACCCTGTTTTGCAGTCTTAGCATGCATGAGGGGAGAGTGTGAGGGGAGCAGGAGAGAGCGGTAGCGGAAGTAGGCCAATGTTTCTACTCCGGTGCCTCTGCTGAGAAACAAGAGTTTCAGTCTGAGACAGGTTTATTATCCTTTCATTACCTCCCATGTAACTGCTTCCCTGTGCATGCATCTAGCTCACTTTAACTCCTTTCCTCCTCTCCCTCAGCCCGCTCTACTCTCTCAGTCCTCACATCAATGTCCTTTTCCTTTATCAAACACACTCTTGGGAAAACTTTGTGCTGTGGCCCCCTTTCCTTTTTGGCATCTCCACTTTGTGTATTAGTCTACCACTCCCCGTTTCTCCAGCTTCAAAGACCCGCAGGACTGAGCAAAGGTGTGGTGCTAACACACTTGCCATTGTGGCAACTGTTGCCAGGATACCGCAGAGCACAGGGAAAGAGTAATGGCTGTGTGGGTGAGTGAGCAGGTGTATGTGTGTGTGTGTGTGTGTGTGAGAGAGAAGAAGTAGGCTGGGGTACCGTACATAATTGATAAGGGGGCCTGAACTCTCCCTGCTGCCTCTTGATGTCTGTGTTTCTCCAGACAGTCTGAGCTTGCAGTGTAAGAAATGGGGCTGTGCCTGAGGAATAAAATGTCAAGCGTTATTAAATTGTCAAAAAAAATCTGACAGGCCCCTCTCTAAATCACACTTAATGTCTTTTAGTCTCACTACCACATCCCACCCACTGTTCTCCCCATCTCCCAACTGATCTTTTATTTTACTACTAGGTCAGCACTGATCTCCGTTTCTTTTCTATCTACATCAATAAGGGCAATGACCTGTGACTTGACAGACAGCATCTGACCCCTGGTTAGTGGCAACTGCCTAAGGGTAAGAGGCAGTAGTGTCGCACCAAACCATCATCTATGCAACTGAGCTCAATAGCTATCCATAAATAACAATCTGTGTTTATTTTGAACATGTTAGAGGGCTCCCATTGGTCACTATGTCCAAAATGCCATTTCTGGCCCGGTTTAGCAATATTGCAAATTTCACTTTCAGAATGCTAATCACTAAATTATTTAGTGTTGAATATTACATGAGATTATCCTTCATTATGGCTCTACAACTACACTCAAGATTTAGGCAAGTTAGCAGAGAAGCTGACAAAATGGTCAAGGATATTTAAGGGGGGTTAAAAACTCCAGAATATGATGCTCATTGATTTGTAACTCCAACAAGATTTGTCCAAATTCTCTAATGCTTCAAAGTCTCCACCAGATTCCATCTACAAAGCAAAACCTTTTTTGGGTCTCAAATGGATGACAATGCATCCATGCAGAGCAATCCTTTCTGTAAGATGAACCCAGTAGCAGGTTTGTTTAAAGAGGTTGCTTAATAATTACCATTTCAAGATTATTTTGTAGCAACAGAATGAGCAAAAAGCCAAAGGGTTCCTGAACATTTTCATATGTGTACCAACCTGCTTGAAAGAATGGGTATTAAAAGCTAGCCAGCGATAGTAATATACTGTAATAACACAGCAGGCTTGATTGCTGTATTGTTGTTTTCATGGCTGCCTTTGTAAGAATACATCCATACATTTAATAGCATGAACGGCTGGAAAGTGTACTGCACGGCTCTAACCTCACTATGTTACTCTGTGGTGGCAAATCCTGTCTGAATCCCAGGAGTTTCCCTTCAGTTCCTCATTTCACCTCACCATGTCTCCTCAAAGAAAGTGCACAAGACAAGCAGAAAACTTATATTTACAGATTTTTATTTCATTATGTTGCAAACAATGACATCCAGATATATTGATACACAATTTTTTTACTGTGCGTGTGTATGTGCATTTGTGAGTGTATGTGTATGTGTGCGTAAAGAGAGCAGTGAGACCACAGAAAGCAGAATGAAAATCCCGTGTGAGGGAGCCCTCCATGGGTTAACAAGGCAGAGATAGCGAGCAAGAGGGCACCGGGGGATTCTCTGGGGCAATATACACACACACAAACCTCATAAGGTGAGCAGACTTTTTCCTCTGTAAAACACACCTTTTCGCTATGGGGCGTGAGCCTGTGCTCTCAGCAGCATAGGGATCATTAAGGTCCTGTGAGTGTCTACTAAAAAGCAAGTTGTTAAAGAGATGAAGTAGCATGAATGAACACAGTGGGTGAGAAGCTTTGCCTCCTGCCCTCTCTCCTCGAAACTATCAGAGCAGAGATGGTGGAGAGAGATTCTCCTGTCATAATATACAGACACAGACAGACACACACACACACAATGTATACGCACACATACACGCTCGCTCACCCACAGAAACTTGTGTGATTCGACTACGGCGCTGCGTCCCGCTTCGTCTTTTCTCATCTTCCTCCCATCTTCTCTTAGATATCCTCCCACTCGTCCTTATCTTGTTCCCTTTCTTTTACGCTTTCTTTCTTCACACCCTCTTTCACCATCCACGCAGCAACAGACCACAACATCGGAGGCATGGAATAAAACAAAACTAAACAAAAACTAATCCCCTTCAACAAGGGGCGCAATTGGTTTTTTCGTGCACTGTCAGTTACCCAGAATCCACCTGCGCCAGCACACAAGGATATTTACCCTTTGACCCGATAGGAAGTCATGACAACAGTATGCAAATTCGGCAAATTCAACAGTATACAATTTTTTTTTGTTTGATTCACCATGCAAGGAATACTTCTTTTCTTTTGAGTGTGTTTATGTGTCAGAGATTGCGTGACATTTATTAAGCGTACCCTACATCCAGAATAATTTACATAAAAGGACAATAGTCATCTTAATAGGGCTGGACCGGTGTAGGGGAGGAGGGAAGGAGAGGGGGAGCAGGAGGGGATGGGGAGGAGGGAAAGAGCCAAGGTCAACTATGGTTTGGAGTGCGAGAGGTGGGGCTTGGATGGGTGCGAGGACAGAAGGAAGAGGACTGAGGTGCAGGGGTGGGTCAGGGTGGGGCAGGGTGGAGCTATAGGGCTGCTTTTGGAGTAGGGAGGGGAACGGGAGGGAAGCGGCAGGGCGGGTTTTTGAGGCAGTCTCAGCGGCACTCCCAGACTTTGACTGTCTGATCGACGCTGCCTGTCACCACGTAGGGAGCAGTCTTGTGGAAATCTGCAGGAGAGGGAGAGACACTGGGTCAGGTACATTGCATTAAAGACGAATTCTGTAACTTAAAACGCAGGTCTGTTCTCGTTTTAAGAGTCCAACACCAAGCCAATATAATGATCATCTGAAGTCTAAGGTGAGTATTTCCTCTTGCCTAACTTAGGTTATGTATTTTTATAGGTCAGAAGATGCAAAATTAATTCCATGAATAATTCTGTGTCTGTCTCACCCAGAGAGGTAACAAAGTGTTCATGGGCACACAGGGTCTTCATGCAGCGTTTGTTCTTATAGTCCCAGATCCTAAGGGTTTTGTCGTCAGCACAGCTCACTATGAATCTGCCTCCAGGATGCACCAACACCCCGCGCACCCAGTTGTCATGACCCGTCTGGAGAAATCAAACAGACTGGTTACAACTCACTCCCTTTACACAAGCAATAACACTGATCATAGAAACCACCAGTTTAAAAGCAAACACTGCACTGGACAGGTTAACAGAAATAGCAAACTTTGTTACCATGACCAACCTGGTGAAACACACACACACTACTCACCAGAGTCATAAGGCACATGCCAGTGCTGACGTCCCACATCTTAATGGTTTTATCTCTGGATCCAGAGAGGAGGAAGGGGCCAGGCTTTCCACTCTTCTTGTTCTGGAGGACAGAGACAGAAGAAAAGAGAGAGAATTAGTGGCTTTATGAAGGTAAACAAAGCAGCTCTCCATCAAAATTGTGCTTTCTTAGTGGTATGGAGTGGTAGTTTGTATATTGTGGTGCAGGAACCCATGAGGTTCCCAAGGGAAAAAAAAAAAAAAGTCACAGACAAAAGAACACACTTTACATGAACCAACATTGTTTTGTCCCCTCTGCCTCATCTCACCTGTATTTATTCATTGAGTGAAGGACACAGATAATAGAAGTCCTTCAGACAAGGATACAGACAAAGAAGGATTCAGGTTTGTATATTCCAGATTTTCAGAACTGCTCCCAACCCGCATCAATCAACCGCATAAATATTAGTATTTTCACTGTTAGCATTTACATGTGACGCCAGCAGCAGGACCAGTATTTTAGTGGAGTTTAGTTAAACTTCCCCTGGGCTTCCAGACCAACAACCAGTATACTGATGCACCTGCTTCAAGTTTTGAAAAATGTATGGCTACTGTTTGGCCAACTGCATCACTACGTTGGCAAGCGTGGACCATGGGAACATCTTTTCTCTGGATAATGGCTAGGAACAGAGTCTTGAACAAGGAAGTACAGATGAGAGTGTACAAACAATAGATGATATAGCAGTGTGGGCGCTAGACCAATGATTACCCGAACAGTTTGCAGAAAAGGAGCGTCACAGAAGCAAGCATAATAAATCATATCACAACAACTTTCACATAGTTCAGTGCTGCGCTACGTTGTATAAACATCTATTGTTCTCTGTGGCGTTACCACGCTTTGCTGAATCATCAAAGCATTACTTTCTCCAAATGATTTTTATTCACAAACCAGTTATGCGCCTAGCACACCTCTAATTTCCCCTCTTTCAAATACTGGATAACCAATGCGTTGAACCTGAACGCCCATTTACAGATCTCATTCAAACCTGTAATAATGACAATCTCATATGTTCAAGACATGCTTTTCTGAATAGGGGAAAACTATCCTGGACCCTGAAAATGTTTTATGGGGGTGCAGTCAAAAAAGAATGACGTGCCACACTATGTGCACTACCAGACATGCTTATGTCATTATCTCTATATCTAATATATGTCTATATATGTCAGATGCAGGTTCCTATTGGAATACATTTGTTTACTTGGTACAAAAAGGATTTGAGCTCCCATGGTGTTGGAAGTTTACCCTCCATGCTTGACTAGGCTGATAACATGCTGCATATGCTGAGGATTTAATCTGAAAAACACCTCCTGTAGTGTTATCTTACCACCATACTCTCCTCCTTCTAATAAAATACAATTCCAGCATGTCAGGGTATTGTAGGCCCATCCTCAGCAATCTCAAAACAAGCTTGTGTCAAGGGACAAATCTACAACAGATTTATCCAAATGAAATATGCAAAGTGGAAAAAGAATGAATTCCACAGAACGTATTTTCACATATTTCATTCATTATTCCAGTACTTCCAGTACAATACTTTTACAATTCATTTGATTCAGGGGAGAACAGGGGAAAGAAAGACTAGGCCATCATTAGCATAAACTGTGTTCAGGTTCCCCAATGATGAATACAATTACAAACATTACAACAAAAAAATATACACCTCTCAATTAGGCTGCACCGAGTCCTTTGGAACATGCATATGTATAGATGTATAGATGCATGTTTTATATTATGGCATGATTTTTCCTGGACCCTGAATGTCAATCTATTCAAGTCGAACCAAACATTCACTAGGTCTACTGTACTTAAATGAACCTGCAGCAGCTGTACGCACCTCTGAGCCTGTGGCCTCCAGGATGGTGGGGTGGGCGGTGTCGGGGGCCCAGGCGATACACTCCACCACGTGTTCGTGCTCCCGCAACTCAGCCTTGCATTCCTTGGAGGCGGCCACCCAGACACGCACCGTCTGGTCGTTGGAGCAGCTGGCGAGCAACGAGCCGTCCTGGTTGGGACGCACCATCCTCACCCACTCCCTGTGGCCCGTAAATGTCTTCACACAGTACCTGTAGATGGAAGCAATGTACACGCCAGCTTATAGACATGTGCATCTTGAGTTATTGTCATTTAATGCAATATTAAATCAGAGATGAGATTAGGAACAATAGAAGGACAGAGAAAAGAAGGAAATTCCCCATTAGAAATTAATGGGAGTTGTATGTCTAAGAAAAATATATAATTCTGGGACTATGAACCCTCACTTACCCAGTGGCCACCTCCCACATCTTGATGGTCTTGTCTCTGGAGGCAGACACTATGTGGTCTCCATTGGGCATGATGGCTACGGACGACACATTGTGGTCGTGGCCTGGGTGATATGGTAAAGAGTTTAGTTGTGTAGGCGGTCTGTGTTCATCTCAATACTTAAACCACCAAGACAAATGTAGCCAAGATCTGCAAAACATTTTAAAGTTAACCCTAACCCCTCATTAGGAAAAGTTTTAGTTCAGTTTCTAATATAACCCTAACCTCATAAGGCAAGATTTTTGTTGCTGCTTTAGTATTGAATTGTATAACTGTCTACCCTGTACGTGGGGGATTACAGTGGTGAGAGTGAAACCCAAGATTAGAATAGTCATTCATATACATCCTCTAGTTGGGATAACTTTTTGTGAATTATAGTGAAATTTGAGTATTCCTCAATTTGCTGGGGACCTGAACTTTGAGAATCATTGATCTAAGCAGCTGCAGCGTAAAAGCTTTGGTTGAATGAATTATCTACTATCTGAACATTATGCACAGAGTTTATCTTAAGTAATGTACAACCAGAATATTTGTTAACCCAATGAATGACTGTGTATTTGTAATACAAAATATATGTATTTAAAGTAAACAGTATTTTGTTCAACTACACCAAAATATTACTCCTAATAAAAAATAGAATAGAGTAAATAAATATCAAAATAAATACTTTAGAGATAGCAATATTACTACATAGGTTAGGGAAGCCTTGGGTAACCCCACTTTAATCTGTGTATGTCAAGGCTTCAAGGCGCTTCTGTAATAGCTATGAGACTGATCAAGTACTACTGTAGTACTATCCCCATAACAATCCCTATAAATATCCCTTACCATGCATTGTCCGGATACACTCAAAGCCCTGGAAGTCCCAAAGTTTGATGCTCATGTCAGCTGAACACGAAGCCAGCAGCTTTCCCGTCTGGTCAAAGGAGATGTCCTGCACAGAGTCTGTGTGGCCCTTGAGGGTTCGCTCAAAGTCCCCGGCTTCATAGTCCCACACCTACCGATACAGACACAGAGACGGACACAGGCACGGGTCAGTCAGCAGTTCAGTCTCACACACTCTTATTATGCAGGTAGACGTGTGTAGGTTAAACTGTTTAAATGAAATCTCCATGTCTTTACACAGACAGCAACAGAGTAAGCCTGAGTAAGTACACATTAGAATGCACTGACACACAAAGCTGTGCCATTCAATTCAAAGCAATATAAATTATCAAACAATGTGCTGACATGGTCTACTCTCTTGATCAATACAAGCACTGAAGAGGAGAGAAGAGGGATATGGGCTGAAAGAGAAACAGATTTGCATGTTTCCCAAGGTGCTGCGCTCTGTGAGCCTTGCGCCAGCGTTGCCTCTGACAACAAGAGCATCAGCCCATCTCCACGTAGATGAGCAGTGACAAAGCAGAAAAAAAACAGAGCGAGGGAGGGAGGAGGAGGAGGATAGAGGGAGGAGGCAGAGGGGGAAAAGCGTGTTGAGCAAAAGCTGAGGATAAAAAGGGAGAACAGCCTTCAGATCTGCAGTACAGCTTTGATCTGAAGGGTCAGAGCTGCAGAGGCTACGGTGCGGTGTGCTGCAACGCTCACACATTTTGCCTGTAAAAGCTCCTGCACACAGCTACCAGTGTGCTTTACTAATCCTGCTACACACACACACACACACACACACATATTCTCTTCAAAGATATTACATCATGTGAACATTAGAAAAGAAAAGAAAATCTTTTCTCAAAAGCACACATGGAGCCTATTGATAGACATAATTCTACTACACCAGTGTGATTCTGCTATTAATTATTGACAATGTATTGGGACATTGTCTAGTAAACAGTCTTATTTTTATTTTTAAAAGTAGAACCAGCACACCAAAGTATTATTTAACGTTTTGATTCATGATGGAGTTAAATAACTACATCTAGATTTCAACTGATGTTCGGCACTTAACCCAGCACCTGCTGTCAATGTGCGTATAGTCAATTCTTTGCTCTTATTTTATTATTCCTATTTTCACTGGGAATAGAAAAATATAGTCATCTTCAAGGCAACATTCTGTTGTTGTTTTTTTTAAACCTTAGTAAAATATGCTTCAAAGTTTAATGTGGCCCCACTTAAGCTAATTATATCAATACATCAGTATATAATACCTTGATGGTAGCATCCTCGGAGGCTGTGACCATGACAGAGAAGACGGGGTGGAATATGACACGTGTGACTGGAGCGCGGTGTCCGCTCAAGGCGTATCTCTCTGGGGGACGGGGGATCCACTCCTTGGGGTCTCTCTTCTGGCCCACAGATCCCCCATGTGTCATTTCCTCCTTCGCTTCGTTCAGCTTTGACTCCAACTCCATTACCTGGAGCCGAGAGATGGGCGGAGGGATGGAGGAATCCGGAGGGAGAAAGGGGGAGCGTGGGAAAGGAAAAGAGGCATAGAGGAGAAAGATGAATGAATGAATGAGGAAAGAAGATGTATAGAAGCACAGAAAATACAGTATGCATATCCCTATTAGAATTTCATCTTGGACACAAGATCAAAGCTGATAAAAGGGAAAAAGAACACAGTACACACAGAATCTTGGCTGCTACCGGAGTGTAAAGGACCAACTGCCTCCAATAGCATGCAGTGCACTTAATTGGTCATCCAAAAACTCTAAGCCGCAAAATGAGCGGAGACAGCAGAAAATTGTTTCAGACCAAAGACTTTGTCTATGAAGTATATGTCATGTGACAGCCACACTGCATTTCTCCTGTGCAGTCTGGAAGAGTATTATCAGTCTACATTGCACACGTGAAAATGTATTACACCAACCATCTCACACAGTAATACAGTATAATTCATTATCAGCTAGCACACAGACATTCCTCACC
Organism: Centroberyx gerrardi; assembly: GCF_048128805.1. Classification (NCBI taxonomy): domain Eukaryota; kingdom Metazoa; phylum Chordata; class Actinopteri; order Beryciformes; family Berycidae; genus Centroberyx; species Centroberyx gerrardi. Next base: position 11,801,289 of record NC_136007.1, on the reverse strand, counting down.
TTCTTCTGTAATCTGATGACTGAGGTCCATTTCTTTTCCAAAAGCCCTGCATACTTTTTATCTACCTCTTCATTCTATGAAAACAGAAAGAGAAAGACAGACAGAGACATTTAGAAAGTAATCCAGGTCAGTCGGTGGTGAAGGAATTCCTCCAACTACAGATTAATGTGCACAGTTAATGTCATATTCCTGCATCCATACCATATCTATCTCTGCCTCTTTCTTGAAGGTAGAGTAGGCCTCCTCGTATCCATTGGAACGGAGATAGTCGGCTATAGCCCGGTTTCTGAGATATGAAGAGAGACAGAAAAAAATGATTTTTGAAAAGTCATGGTTTCAGATGTCAGATGTTTCAGGTGCTAAGTCCTCACCAATAACAGATTAGTACTTAATAGATGCAGGTATTAGCCCACTGCCAGACTAAAGTACTCAGTACTCCAAGTTCAGAAATACAAGAAACAAGTATCAGCAAATTGCCATTTGATGATGCTAAAATGATGATAAGCTAATAATTGGATGATAAAGTAGATGTGAGGATGCCATTTGATATTAGCTCCACCTTAACAGAAATGTTAGTTCCTCCTTAACAGAGAGAGGACCACACCCTGTCTAGCAGATGGGAGCACTGTAGTTCAAGTTACACAGTTCCACCTTAAACGTCAGCAAAGTGTGCTTAAGTGCCCAGAGAAATTATGATCCTTCAGGGAAGAAAAAAAATATAAGGACCGAATCACTGGGAAAGTGTGTTTTGAGCTGCTATGGAAACCAGCAACCCGCCACACAGAGGAAAGACTCAGTATGAGCGTGGATAATGCAAGTACTGGGCAACCACAAACACATGAAAATACTACTTTAACATACAGACAGACTCTCTCTCTCTCTCTCTCTCTCTCACACACACACACACACACACACACACATATACATACATACACAGAGTTATGAGTGGAGCAGCTCTTTTCTGAGATGAGGAGTGAATATTTCATGAGTAACTGTGCTAAATTTAGGCTGTGGCTTCAGTGTTCCTTGACTGGCAGGCCGATAATTGTAACCTGGATGCACCGTGCAAATGTTCAAGTGTGTCTATTACTAGCCGATGGCTGCAACAGTCTCTTATGGACTTTGAACATTAGGTCACCTTTGGCAACAGGGTGTGCAGAGAAAAGGGAGATTTCAAAGGCCATTTCCTGTATACAGAACACAATGAGCGTTATGTTGAAGTTTATTTGCAAAATGTTATGATAAGATGCGACCAGCTTGGCACTTTGAGAAGGTGTGGCGGTCACGTCATTTTTAGTTTCAGTCTGTGGCTTCAATCAGGAAACTGAACTCCTGGCACAATAAAAAAAGGTTACTTGAGGCAATATATAGTGCCTTTTATTTTTAAAGTCTTTCATAACATTATGCTGCTATTACTGCTTTTACTACTGCTTTTATTTATTTGTTTTATTTTTAACTACACCGAGAGAAGCCAGGCGAAATTTCATTGTACCTGAGTATAATGACAATAAAGATCATTCTATTCTATATTTTTTTTATAGGCGCAGAGCTGACAAGATAGATAACAAACTAGGCTACAGAGCAACTGAACCCAGAGGAAAAAAGGTAAGCTAAAATACATCCCAAAAACACAGAGCGAAAAATCACTAATATTCTTTTAGAATTACTATAGGGACTTAGCTTGTCTATGGTGCTCTAGTGAGTTTATAGTGAGTGGGTATCATCATTCATTCATTGGCATCAATTGGAAAACTGAAATTTTGGTGCAATAAATAAAGAGATAATATAGTGATTTTCTATGTCTCTATTGTGTATAGATACACCCATAATTCAAAATAGTGTATTTCCATGTTCACAGAGAAAAGTGGCTCTGGTAAAAATGGACAAGAAGCGTAAAAAAAACGGACTGGCTCTCGTACCTCGCCTGGTGAACGCAGCAACACTGGATAACATGGCTGCATGTCGCTCCGACAAACACACGTCTAAATGCTGGATAAAAAGTCTAGTGGACATTGACCAAGCCGGGATCTCTGGCGTGGCAAACCTGTGCTTTACCAACCAAGGTAAACTGAAAGTGATGCAGCAATCAGGCATCAAGTTTTTTTCAATTTTTGAGACCGACCACCCGGCTTGAAAAAAACGCAGGGGCTTATACATGCATGGCTTCACTATACGACACTGGCCTGCTCCAAGCCTCTGGAGAGAGGGATAAATGGTTGGCTACAGTTGTGATTTGCAGGAAGCTGCAGTAGGAGCCTACACACATAGGACCTGTCTTAGGCTGAGCTTCCTTTGAACTTCAATACGAAAAACTGACATAGCAGATTAATCTGCAATCAACCTGAATTATCTGGGTGCTGAGAAGTTTTCAAGACAATAAGGAGGGCTCTCTAGGGGTAAATACCGAGAAGATCTCAATCCAGGACTGGTAATAAAAAATGAACACGACTATGATGGCTTAATAAATTGACAGTACAAGATTGGCAACACACTTGAAACAATTCATATTTACCTAAATATGAATGTTTATTTAAATCGACACATTTTGGTTGTGGATTGGAGACCATAACCAACTCGGCTTAATTCACCCAATAGTCAGTCAAATACATTTTTAACTCACTAGTACATGACAAGTGAGGATTATTACTATTGACAAGGGATAACCAAAGGTGACAAGATAACATATGCCATTTTATACTGTCTCGAATTGGTTGTATCAAGACAGAACGCATGACGCATGGTCGGTCAGGCAGAATCCACTCCACAGAGCTGTTTACATTAACCAACCATCATCGTTCCTCCTCCTTCCCCATCCCCCTCTCTTCTTTGCTCCTGTCATGTGGGTTATGAAATATTCACACTAACTAGCTGTCCTGTGAAGCACCCTGAAGCTCACATCTCTTCATTTTCTCTGTGATTACACACTCTTGTAAAGGAATGCACTGTATCACAACATACATGCATCTGCATTAAGCCCTTCTGGACAATTTAAGCCCATACATCTGGTTATATTCCACTGCTTTTTATCAACAGAGGGAAAAACGTGTGATGCAGATCTATGTTTGTAGAAAGACTTCAAGGTATTGTTGAAAAGTCTGTGTGCACTTGAGTGCAAGTGTACCTTATCATGACCACTATATTTGTGTAGGTCTACGTGTCTGAGCTTGTGTTTGCATGTGTAATGAGCCTGCATGCCCACATATTCATGTTCTTGCACTCACAGTTCGTCTCTTTGTCTCTGTGACAGCACCATGGTGGCTGTGGCTGCTGTTCTCTCCCTCTGGGGGAGGTCAGGGTGAGGCGGCGGGTTGGGGGAGAGTAGGAAGTGTGTGGTTGGGAATTCTCTGGTCCCTCAGTTATGTCTTTCTTTCAGAGAGTCGGGGGTGGCGAGAAGAGTGCCACGCAGAGGTAGGTGGACTGGAAACACTGCTGTCAGTCAATAGTCTGCACGAGGCTCCAAAAGAAATTGCCAATGGTCCAAATCTCGCTCACCAATCACACCTGCCCATGACCTGATAAAGAGAGAAAGGGGAGAGAGGAATAGGTAAAGAAGGGAAAAGGGAGACAATTAGTTGATAGCCAGTAAGAAAAAAAAACAACTTTTGAGATTATGTTCGCTAATTTGTCTTTCAATCAGTTGTTCTTGTCGGTCTAACAGGTACAGTACTGTGCAAAAATCTTAGGCACCCTAGATTTTTTATATAAATGTTTGGTTAGATGTTTGTTTTCTGCATTAGTGTGTCAGTAGACTGCTATTTATAGTACATTTTGTGATATTTAGAAACTTTTCAATTATTCATCATTATTTTTGAAAGCATCTTCGCTTTATGGATTTTTTTGACTTTTGCACAGTACTGTATGTGACAGACGAGGTTCCATGACACCATATTGCAAAAAAGCCGCAAACACAAGTTGATAACTGTCCTTGTATTTAGTTGTGGAGAGCGCAGCAGTCGTTTGGGATTAAAACAGTTTGATTTAACAACCTGCACTTACATGTCCATTTAATCAAGAGCTGCTACCAATACAGACTGTAAAATGCCCTTACAGCCCCCGAGTCGTAACTCATGTCAACCGGTTCAAGAGATGTTTTGTTCAAATAAGCCTACACAAATGCCTAGTCATTAACTTCTGAAGTTCAACACTATGCATTCTGATGAAAAATCTGATGTTGAACATTCTTCCTGCCTTTTCTCTTACATTACTAATTACATATCATTGAGTTTTGTCTCTTCTTGTCATCCTCCTGTTCATTGCATGTAGGCCTATTGGTGCATGCATCTTATGGCCCTTCTATGCTGCCACAGCTGCTGCATTTAAACTGGCAACCACAGAAAGTGCTGTGTCAGGCTATGTGTGTGCTTTGTTACATTCATTAATGTTAGGCCTAGATGTTTCAAGAAAAAAAGTTTACTGTACAACTAAGGTCTGATTAACCTTTAAAGCTAGAAGCGAAGCTCCCGTGGTTTTTAGATGTTACTTTCTAACTGTCAAACTGGGGGCAACTCTTCACCCTAGAACGCTTTGTGAATAGTTTTTCCTCTCACAGTTAGGCAGCAGAGTCTGCTGATGTTATCGTCATGACTTTGTAACAATTAGGGTTTGGCCGATCACTTCATTCAATAAGCCCCAATACTCGTGACCATATGATCCCACTCGGAAAAAACAGAAGTTACGTAAACAGACAGTACTGCTGCTGACTGAAGCTACCTGTGTGTTGTCGGCAGCACGTAGGCCTAAAAGTTAATTCAGTATGGATGTGATTGCTTTACAATACACAAATAAACAACTTCAAATTGTGAAGATCATGGAAAGAAATCCTGTGGCTGGTGGTGGTGTGTGGTCTGGTGTTCTCCAAGGTGTGGGACAAACACATTGTTAAAAATAAGAATATTTACATTCCCTAAGAATGAGAGAAGGCACCGTGCATTAGGGCTGCACGATATATTGTTTCAGCATCGTCATCGCGATGTGCGCATGCGCAATAGTCCCATCGCAGGACGTGCGATGTCAAGTAAGGCAAATTAACTCAAACACGTCATGCTACAACATTTTTGCTGCTTGATACAAAAGGAAAACTCGCATGGTTCTCATTTTCCATGACTAATCTACAAGAGAAGTCTGTCTGATATAACATAATTTACTCCGATTTAAGGGTTTGTTGTAAGAGTAGCGTATGTTACCTTTCCAGCTTTCGCGGCTCCGAACCGTAGTTGGGAAGCCTCTGGTGTTGTGCTAGCCTATTTTAGCTTAGCCTGGCTCGTAGCTGGTAACAAGCTTTTTACTAAGAGTCCGGACCAACTCTGCAGTGGAGAACTGGCACTTTATTTCGGTACAGCAGCAAACATAATGCACGGCCTCTCGGTGACGCTCTAAGCTCTTTCCCGCTAACTATGGTAACTTTACTCACTTAGCATCCTGCAACTCACTCTGGCTGCGGCTAAAAACACACTCACTTCCTACTACATCACCCGCGCAGGTTACCCACAAGGCCACCTTGTTAAAGGGGCAAGGCTTGATAGAGCTATTCAAGTCATTTGGTGAAAATTCCTGTATTTTTTCATATCGCAATATATCTCGCAGAAAAAATAAATAAATATTGCAATGTCAGTTTTTTCCAATATCGTGCAGCCCTACCGTGCATGAATCAATGCACTGAAGAGAGAGGTTTGGGAGATCAGAAACCCTCGCATTTGCAGTACTCACTTCATCACAGGAAAAGCTACAAAACCAGATCATTATACACAGGATTTACAGTTAAATTCACAACATGACTAACATGCCTAATATTGTAGCTAGCTACACAAGCTACATCAACTAATTTAGCAACCGCAGCAAAACTACTATAACACTATGCTACATCATTAACATCAGTACAAAACATCCCAAAACATCATCACTGAATTAAGCTATTCTAACTACATGGAGGTTATAGCTGTGTTATTGTAGACAACTTGAAACTGTCTATAAATCAAGCCGTCTACATCTTTTGCCTCGATTCACTTTTCATCTCAGTAATAGTGTGATTTTTTTTCTCTGATCACAGATGTAAGCCCAAAATAATCAGATGACAATCGTACTTGAGGGGGGAAAAAAAGAAAGAAAAAAAAAGAAAAAGAAAAAAACATTATCCATACAAGATACTGCCCAATCAACCAGCACACCCTTAGTAACAATTAGCCTATTCTCTCATGAAACTTGGAATTTGTAGGATTTATTATAACTTAATTGTGCCAACTTTAATGGTTATTTTCTTAACTGTGGGAGTTTTGAACAAATTTATGCCTAATAATGGTTTTGAACAAAATTCTGGGAAAATGTGACGGTCCAAAGTGAATAGATCAACAAAGGATGAAAAATCAAACACACCATTCAGTGATTGTGAAGCTAACAAGAGTAACCACTTCCTGAGCTTAAACACCGCAGGCACCTGGGGCCACAGTAACACTAAGCTGCTTAGTGGCTAGACCAGACAACCAAGAGTCTCTGTGTGTGTGTGTGTGTGTGTCTCTCAGTGATAGAGACCACTAGTCCTCCATACAGCTGACAATGCAATGTAAAGAAGAGACTCGGCGGTAGCTAACAGGATTAACCCCAGACATGGAGAGAGGACCTTAACAGCAAGCCACGCTTGTCTGTCTCTGTCTGTCCGTCTGTCTGTTAGAGTGTTCTTGTCCATTTCACCGTCTGTTGCCATTCTGTTATCTTAATGCAAAATAAAGAATTCCTAATCTCCATACATCCCTCTGAGTCAGATGAGTACTTGAACATTTCTGTTCAGTGGAAGCCCAGCAGCAGACAACGAAACATCTAGCCTGGGACACGCCTAAAGTGTCCTAGAAAGCCCTCCACTTTCCTGCCCTGCAAAGATGATGACTACTCTGAGCTGACAGGACAGAGCGAGTGATTTTAGCTGAGCAGCACTCAGTGGAGCCCACTCTGTGCGGTTCAGAAATAGCCAGTTGACCAAATAGACCAGCCTCTAAACTCTTACGTAATCACGAAGGTCTCTGCAGCTTTTACACCTGCTTGAGACTCTTGAGCTTCCCCAGAAACTGCGTATTTCTGAGAAATATTTCGAGGAAAAACGTAGATGGAGAGGGGATCCACATCATGCAAAATAAACAAAGTGAAGTATGGGGCCTAGCTCCAGTCAGCCAAATATATTTCCAGAAGTCTTGCAGGCATCCTCCAATTGCTAGTCAGAAGGCAAATGTGCAGTTATCTAGGCTTAGTGCTACTCAGCGGCGCAAGGCCAGAGGGTTATAAATCAAGAAAATGGGATCAAAGTCCTGACTATGTACTAAGCTTATCAAAGGAAGTTATGTATAGTGTTGGTGGCACGCGGACAACAAAAACAAAACGAAGAGACAGTATGTTACAATAAGACATGTTAAGAGCAAAAAAACGGCCCAAACATAGAACCATCATGTGGTGTTGTTCTACTGTAGTTGAATGCATTTGTGCACATCAACAAGAATTTCCCAAAGCACGAGGAAGCCAGCTTTTTGTGTTGTGTGAAAGGAATACTGTAAAGAACCGGCGTTGTTACAACGTGTTACTCTATATCGCGAAGATAACCAATGAGAAACTACCATAAGTCATCATGTATGTTTACTACTTACTAGCTTAGAGGCTTGGACTAGCCCTTGCCTATACATCCTGGTGCCATGAAGGCTCCTTCAACGCTTGATATCTTCTACTGGCCGCAGTCAAGTATTTTAGAAGACTTGTCTGTATTACTAGTAGGTGCAAGTATAATTTTGATTGCCTTAGCATGTTTTCAAATGAAGATATTAAAAAAGGAAATGAAACGTCTATAGTCTGCGCCATCTTTAACAGCTGATCAGCGCCATCTTTAACTGCTGATCAGTGTAAACAAATGTCTTGTGTTGCTTAGCAACAAAAGCAGTAGTGATTTGTGTGTGAAAGGGTACCGGCAGCAGCAAATTGATGGATTGCTAAAGGCAGTGTGAATGGGTTTGGAACTAGCAATAACACCTTTTTACCTGCTTCTCTGTCTGAAAAGGGCTAATCTAACAGCAGTGACAGACAGAAAACTGAGAAGGACTCAGTGGGCACAGCCTGGCCACAGAAACAGGTCAACACAGGCATTTTTATTGTATATTTTATATTTATTTTAAAAATCGAATTTCCCTGTTCATTTTCAAAACTTGCGCTGGAATTTTTTCAGCGCAGTTTTAAAGAAACTGTCCTAGCTTCTAGTAATATGAACACATTGTCTGGCTTACAACTGTTTGCACTAGAATAAAATAAAGTTGGTCTACATATAGCCTAGGCCTAAACATTCTCCACAAAAACAGCGTCTCCTTCATTGTTATTGGAGTAATTTGAGCAAGTGCCTTTTAACAGCATCACAGATTAATCTTGGTTGTCTGGATTCTAGCTTTGAAAGATGCTCAAGTTTAGAAATATTGATTAAACCATCTAGGATCATCAGAATAACACGTCATTTGTTTTTCAGGATTATTTTTCCATTTAACTACAGACAATTCTCTCAGTTGCGTGTCCAAAAGATAACAAGCCCATGCTCAAAAGAACAAACCCAGTCAGTCTGTGCAAGTTAAACAGTGCATGCCTGAAACTGCACTGGTTCCCTCACATCATGGTGTAAGGTGCTTGACATTCACTTGGTGTCTCGAGTGTATGGTTAAGCCCTTTCCCAATCTAGCTATCCTGAATAGAAGCTTGTAACCTGCAGAAATAGCATTCATACATTTCTAAAACCACAGCACTCGGCAGCTTAGAAAGTCCTGCCGTAGGACAAAGAATGACCAGACAGCCTGGTATGAAAAAAAAAAGAAAAAAGAAAAAAAAAAGGTAAGCGGATCCAAACTGGGCAGGCTATAAGATGACTGCCTAGTGTTAGTTAGGGCATCCCCCAACTGGAGGGGCAAAGGCTCGATCCCCAGTGTGGTCATACCTCTCGAAGTATCCTTGAGCAAGATACATAACCCCTACCTGCTCCAGGGGCACCACAACCTGGCTGAGCTTGCACCCAAACCACAGGGTGAAAAGAGAATTTTCCCCCATGGGACATTAAAAAAAATCAATCAAAATAAAAAAATGTAAAAAATGACATAGCAGGTACTGGCTTGTATTTTGACTGAAAGGGTCTGTATGAACTATTAGAGGAGATCATATTATGCAGGGACATGTCACAGTCATCCAATATTGATGAGGCCCAATTTAGTAGCATTCAGCATAAAGGCATTTGAAAAGAGCTGGAGGAAAGATTGAATCACATCTTATTAGCAAAGGTACTGACTGGGAGGATTGTGATGACCTGTATGTATATGTGTGTGTATATGTGTGTGTGTGTGTGGAGTGTCTGTGGCAGTTTGTGATCCCAGGTAACTTATGATTCTGGGTGGGTAATAATGTTTCAAGTCCATAACACATATTTCCTCTTGGCAAGCCAAAATACTAGCAATGTTTTACCAACAGTGGAACAGCAACCTATTACCTGATGATTCTATAACCCATCCTCTACTAACTTACTTAAGGCATACAAAATACATTCTCCATCCTCTGGTTTGAATAAACTAATTTTGACCAGTAACCCACTCTCCTCTGTGTCATGAGACAACCTGCTTTTTAAACTCTCACCATGCCTGTGATTCGCCAAAGAAATGGCTTTAAAACAAAACAGGCTTTGAAATTTCAGCTACAGTTTAGTATTTTAGACTGACAAAAGAGCTACGGGAAAAATTCCTATCATGAACTGTGCTGTATGTGTGTGTCCAGGTCACTGAGAGCATAGAGGGCTTTGGCATAAAGGCCACATCCCGATTACCTGCCAGTGAACAAGACAGAGCCGTCGGCAAGAGACAGGACCAGCCTCCCATCTCTCTGCATCAACGAATAATCACAACACAGATGTGTGCGTACAACTCTCACAGTCTCTTCCTGCTCCCACATGACACATGTAACATTCGTGCATTAGATAGTACCATAGCCTGTCAATTTCAAATGTGAAAATTAGAGGACATAAATGTTTAGACCAGATTTAGCTCCCATTAGGCAATCATAACACAAAATCAGATTTATTGTTGTAGTGTCTGTCTTTCTCAGAGCACTGTGATATTGAAAATGTGTCTGGGACAGCAAGTGTGGTGATTTGTTAATTCAGAATCATAGTATGCACCAACACAAGATGAATTGTACTTAAATGTTATATTTGTAAAAGTCACAGAGCCTGTTCTGATAAACAAGCAGCATCTATTTTACAGCTGGAGACTTTGTTGTTGTTCTCCAAATGTCCAGTGTATTTTTAAAATAAATTACTTTAAAAGTAGTGAGTGCTAGAATTGCTTAGAAATGCATTCTTAATGTAATGATGTTAATAAGTTGATTCAAATTGTCAAGTTGGTTCAAATGAAACCTTTCCTGGACTGAAATATGGTTTGAAAGAAATTTGATTCATTACAAGTATATTACTTCAGAGTACTTACTCTAATGTAAATACTGAATACTGTTCTTCATTGTATCAAAAGCCACAAGTCAAAATTGCCTGATTAAGAGATGAAACATAAATACATATCAGCTAAATTTGCTTGTGACAATTACAAAGAGCAAATGCCCGTTTAAAAAAATTACAACAATGTGTCACCGAATTTAGGAGAGGAACCATCCTAAACCTAACAAATAAGAGGCACTGAAACTCACTACTCTCATAACTTCTGGCTGCATATAATCTATCAGCCATCAATCATTGTTTGTGTCAAGCTGCTGAACTCATCCCCTTCTTATGGATGACCGACATGCCAAACAAGTCCCTGCAAGCACAAACTGAACAATTAGGCAATGTTTGATTACAAATCAAACAGCATGGCAAATCTGATTGTTTTCATCCAAAGGACAGCCTACCTCACTACTTTCCCTACATTAATGGTGTCTACCGAAAGTAGTATTTATTGTGCTATAAGTAAAGACTATTTTAGCCTTGTCCAACTTCTATGCATGAGAATTCTATTGTTCTGAAGTAATGGCAATCAGTTCAAAAGTTACTCAAGCTTTATCTCAAAAACATTGCTTGCATTATCATGACAAGCCAGTTTAGCAAAGGCCAAGTCAGTTTAGCAAACAAAGCAGATTTTAATGTGTTAGCAACAGACTACCCAAAACGCTGCTGCTTTTTATTCACACACTACACATTCTTTTGATTACTACTTGTTTAAAAAACTATTTTCCTTCCTTTCTCTACTGTGAAAGCAAAAGACCAACCACGGGACAAATTAAGTTGTATTCTGTCATCCACCTCTAGTGTCATCTAGTTCAATCATGTCCTTTGTCGAACACAGGACCGTTTGAAAAAAGGATGAGTGGAGGTCCAAGTGAAAGTAGCAGGCAAAGAGTGTGACTGCACTTTCAACAGCATGACCTTATTTTATTTGAAAACGGGCATGAAGTCAAAATTTGAGCAAACACTGCTGTTGTTTTTTGAAGAATTGCTACATGCTGCTCAAGTGCATATGCAGTATTTCTGAACACCCTGTAAGGTTTCAATGAACTCCAACAGCAACAATTATACAGTCACAGACCTGTTAATTTAGTACTTCATAATAGTAGCAACCGGCGAGTTATTAAACATTCAATTTGCTAAGTAAAGTCAATTCATATAAAAGTAATGAAGACCTGAAAAATGAAACACGTAGCACAACGCCTTGTTTATTTTCAATGATGGAACTGCAGGCCTCAGACTCAAGAGAGATCCACGACTAGTCTCCACCCTGTTTGTGATTCCTCAAACCTTACACGAGCAGCTTATAAAGGAGACTTAAAATAAGCACCGAACTTGAAATACTGTCTAAAGACAGCTTCATTTGGAGAAGGGTGCCTACGATCAAAAACTGGATAGGTGACGTCTTGCCCAGCTTCGGTGGCCACAAGGGCAAAGTTGCAGCAATGTCTCAGCAACGCCCTTTCTAGCTAGCTAAACGTTAGCTTAGCATTGTAACGTACACGTTAACTGTCACTGTCATAGGCAGCCAAGAATAACACTTTCACACAGTCATTATAAGATAACACATGGCGCTAAATTTAGCCAATAAGCAAGCGTCATGTTTGTTTGCCAACATCCATCAAATACCATTTAGATTTTGTCTACCAATGCATCTAAGTTTGATTGGGGCTCTGAATATTCACTGGTACAAGCCGACGTTGGTTTCCAGTATCTTTACATATGGTGAGCTACTTCATGACAGGTAGACACAACAGCTAATGTTAACATTTCTAATTGTAAATATTAAGCAACGTTTTTCCCGCAACGTTAGAATATTTGCACCCGGCTGTGAAAATATGGCAGCAAGCTGACACCACCTAGCTAGCTCACTTACCACGTTAGCTCATCCTCACTGAACTTCCAGAAATAGACGTAGCCAAATGTTCAGTAACGTTTAACAACAAGTGCCTGTGATACACGTTACGCATTCGCCGAACACCACAAAATTGGTTATATCATTACAGGCATATTCAGCATAGTTGAATAATATTATTGTTAGTAAAATGATCGTTAAGATAACCCAATTACAGCCTCTGAGTCGATGCTCCTGTGATTGCTACTCTGCTAGCTAGCTTAGCTTTCGGCCTCTCCGCCATTTTGAGATTGGAACGGGAAAGCGCAGATACTGCAGGCAAATCGTCGTCAAAAATAACAAGTCTTTCTAAGTGGCAAAACAAACATCTGTATGCGTAAAACCTATCAGACTCACCCTCTGACAAATGATGTTTCTCATAGCCCCTTACTTGATCGAAACCTGCGACTGGAAAACTCTGGTTTTGATCTGGAATTGTGACTTTTCACATCACCCGGCACGGTCGGTCAGATTTTTTTCTCCTCTTTGGTACCACCGCATTCGCCCCCCTAACGGTCGCGGTGGATAGCGGGTACGCGCACGTCGAGGTACGTTAAGTAAACGGAGGCGCGCCGCGTGCACGTCTAGCCCTTTTGGAATTGAATGATCATGATATAAAATATTTTTGTGATGATAATGACTTGATGACGAGTGTAATGGGTAGCTGACATTGTCACCGTAGTCTGACTCTGAACACATAAAATGTCTAATGTTGCCCTGTAACGTACAGTTTATATTAACGAGAACAATGTGAAATATATCCAAACGCTTTATATGACTATATGCCTAATACATTCATACACATTATTTTATTATTCGAGCACAGAGAAATCATCCAGTAAGTTCCGACAATTGTTTATAGTACAAGAGTGCAACTCAGTGGAGACATGGGGGATTGCAAGAAGATAGAATGACATTTCAAAATCAAAGTTTGTTTTTTAGTAACATTGCGACTACATTTCCCTCAATAGAAGTAGGCCAACGCATATTCAGCATGTCAGTTTATCTAGCAATGATACAGATATTATTCAGTGACTAGGCTTATTGGTTTATACATTTCTCTGACGGAAAGTGGCTATGGGTTATTCACATTTTGCCATAACACTCAGAACTTCTCTACACACTGCATCCATTCCTTACATCTCAGTAAGAGGTTTTCCTTGGCTACAGTTAGGCTTACAGTAGATGAAACAGACTAGGTAAGGCTCAGGCTCTCTTCAACACCCAATCCTCTAATTGGGCCATCCATAGGAAGCAGTAGAACTAATTCCTCTTGCAAAACTGCTGCAGTTACACCTGTCTTTCACTTTAACTATTCTCTAAAGTAGCTGATATCCAGTGTCAGTCTTTGATTTCTTATTGTTGCTCATCGTCTGTGGTCATCTTCAGAAGGCCAGCTGAACACACAGATGTTCCATTATAGCTGTATAGGTCCAGTACAGAGTTCAGTGTTGTTGTCCGTTGTCTGCAGATCTCGAGTCTTTTAGCTGTAACCAGTTCTCCAGCTCCTGCACCTGAGCCTTCTCCTTTCCTTTCAACTCAGTCCTCAGATCTGCAATTTCCTTCGCACTTCGCAGACAGAGAGAAATAAGGGGAGAGTGAGGGGAGGAGGCTAAGCATGAGAGATCATCATTTCATCAAACTGATCAGAATTTTTTTTTATATTATCAACATTCACTCTTGATCAGGATAATCACCAGATGTGTTAATGTTTTGGCTGAATTAACACTGTAGTAAATCAAGGGAAAACTGGACTTGTAGCCACCACATTATTGCTATACTCAAATATACTTAAAAATATGTATAATTGTAACTATTTCTGTGTTCACCTGAGAGGAATGAGAATGATTCCACAGGTTAGGTTGAGTTGCTGAAGGATTATGGGAAGGCTTGGTGTGGAAAACTGTAAAAGAAATACAGAAGAGGTAAGTCACTGATCAAAACATGTTATAGTAATGTGTGTGTGTGTGTGTTCATGTTCACGCTTGCATGCAAAGTGGTACATACCTTTGGCGGTGGAATACAGGCACTAGGTGTGTTGCTGTAGATGTGGTTGATGGCTTTCTGCAGGATCACAGCCTGTTGAGTGAGGCTCTTCAGGTACTCTGAGCTTTCCTTCGTACTGTCATGGTTCTCGCCAACCTTCATCAACAACAAAGACTCTTATTAAAGACCTTGAGCATATAGCATCAAGCGTGTAATACTAGCGAGGATGGCATTCGAGCATTTTAAATCACACACCTGGCTCTTATATATTGAATAAGCCTCTTTCTCATGTTGCAGGGCTGAACGAAACTCTCCTTTACTCTCGTACACAGTGGCGAGCAGGTGATGACTGTACAGCAGAGAGAGAAGGAGAGGCAGAGAGGTGAGGAAGACGTAAAAACATTTATATAAAGGAAGTGGAGGAAGAGAGCAGGAAGAGAAGGGGATGATCACAACAACCATTTCAAGACATTTTCCATCCTTATCTTTCTGTACTTTTCTTAGATTGTCTATTGTTTTGCAATGTGCTTTTTGTTGTTCTGCCTGAAACTAAATGTGCTGCCGTCTCGGCCAGGTCTCCCTTGTAATAATCCCTGCTTCAATAAAGGCTGAATGAAATAACTAAGCATACTGGTAAACTCTCTTACCTGTGTGCATGTTTGAGTGATGTGGCACCGTGGTATTTTGAGGTTAAAATTAAGGCATTCTGTAGGAACTTCAGGGAAAGCTCATACTCCATCAGACCATGAAGCACCAGACCAAGCATACTCTGGAGTGGGAGAGCACAACAGGGACACCAATATCTTCATAGAAAGAAAGAAAGCTGCAGCAGAGGAACACTTTGCAGATGAGGCCTTACTTACATCCAGCAGTGCGACCTGTGGATGGTCCTCTCCACTCACTAGGAGAGTGAGGTAACGAGCGCGGTACAGCAGACGCAGGGAGGTCGAGTGCTGGCCGCCCGCGAAGCAGTACAGGGCCAGGTACGTCTGAATCACAGGAAAAAAGAATACTGGACTATGAAGAGACACAAGTGCAATATTACAGTGTACTACAGACCATAAAACCTTGAAATGTATGTAGGAACAAAAGGATACAAAGCAATTTTTGGTTTATCATGATCTGTAAGGTGGATCAATGAGAAGATGGAGGAACTTACATAGTCCTGTATCGTCTGTGGATGGTCTATACCTTGTACTCTCTCACTGCTCATGACAGCCTTTTCCTGGTGGCTCAGGGCCTGAGAAACATACAGAGAGAGAGAGAGAGAGATTACTGTATGAAAGCTCGTTAAAGGGAAATTTCTGTCAGTTTGTATCATGCTGTAGGCCAAAGGTCGTTGTAGAAATGGATTGTATATTTACATCTGCATATTCCCCCAAGATGTAGCTGAGCCGTCCCAGCAGACGCAGGCACATACACACGTCCTCATGCAGGACCCCACAGACGCTGCTGAACAGAGTCAGGGCCTGGCTTATCGATTCATAGCCGTCTTTGAGAAGCCCTAAAAGGAAACATAAAACGCTGATGATGTGCCCTGAATGTATAAAAAAAATTAGGGACACCTGCTCTTTCCATAAAATAGACTGAACGCAGATGAAAGCTCTAACCCCTAAATGATTTCACCTTTCAACAAGTGCAAATCTGCACAGTTGCTTGCGGCTTTAATGTGTAATCAATGTTGCTGCAGCGTAGCGAGATAGTGATCCATGACAGTAGCCATAGAGCCAGTTTAGCCAGATAGTGAAGCAAGATGTGATCTGTGACGCTAGTCATCCTGGCGCCAGTGTAGCAAGATAACGATCCATTACAGCAGCCATAGAGCCATTGTTGCAAGATGATGATCCAGTGTCATCCAGCCAGGATCGATTAGAGCTCAGGCATTTTGTTACCACATGTTAAAAAGAAGGATGGAGGCTCTAATATTTTGTGTATATGTTCATTGCTATGTGACAGCATGTACAGTGTGCATATCACGTAATCATAATATCAGATGTGCGACGTTTTCAGATGTGTGACATTTTTGCCCAGTGTGTATCAGATGATAAATCTGTGCAAATATTAGAACAATGTGATACTTTATTGATGCCTGTAGGGAAGTTCTCTTGTCACTTCCCCCGCTCTACAGGAAGTTCAGAGTGCAGGATCAGCTGCAGAACAGTGCAGGTAGGGATTCAGTGTCACCCTGCCGCCCTAAATGTATACATGCAAGTATTCATGCGTGTCTGCCTCTCACCCTGTTGTACTGTGACCTGTGCATGCTGTATAAGCCGTGTGGCATCAGTCGCTGTAGGCTTGAGATATTTGACCACAGGGAACATGTTGACGACGTCTTCCTCACCAAACGCCGGCCTGTGACGAGACTCAAACGCATACTCCCTCAACTGCACCTGTACACAGAGAGAGGGAGACAGGGAGAGAGGGAGAGAGGGATGGAAGGGGGACAGAGAAAGTAAAAGACAGCATGAGTAATGGAAGGGGAGAGATTATTAGACAAGCGTTTTAAAGCAGCACTGGGCAACTTTGCACTTTGGCGGCCCCAAGTGGCAGCCGGGGATAAGTGATGTTTTGAAGTACTTCATTTGTAATGAAGTAATGTAATGAAATGTAAGTCCTAATACCTTAAGTTCTTCTTCTTCGTGGCTGGTAGGGGTGGAGATGGTGAAAAAAATATTTTTGCAGCAGCTTCAACCATTCTTGGTGAGTCCAGGTTTCTCTCAACAGAATATTTGATGTTTAGGATAAAGTTTTTTATTTCACTCTTAAGTTTTTATTGATAATTTCCTGTGCGCTGAGAAGATTTCCTGCCTGTGATACCCGACACCTTGGTCAAATAAGGTGAATCTACGGCGTCTCAATTCTCTGTTGCAGCTCCAATTTGTGATTTAAACTGCAACGACGGGTGTAGTTTTACATGAAACTCTTGCCTGGTGCAGCTTTAAGACAGACAGAGCTTGACAGAGTCAGACAGAAAAAGTCATTTCGTGTTTTAATGTAATTATAAAGAGAAGCATGAATAAATGTCTCACCTGGATGCCTGTTCTGATGGCAATCTCTCTGAGTAGGGAGATCTTCTGGAGGCTGTGCTTCTCTATTACTTCATCTATACTTTCACTAAACACAGAGAGGATGACAGTGTAAAATCCTGTTGCACACATCTAGTCACACACACACACACACACACACATGCAGAGACACACACCTGTGAAGTGAGTAGTGGTAATAATCCTCAGCCTCGGTCCTGATCCTGCCCCACAGCTCACTGGGCGTCAGTCTAGCCCACACACTGTCTGTCAACATGGCAACTCGGCTTCCATGGCTACGCCGACGCCGGCTCCTGCGACGAGAGAGAAGCTCGTCTGAGCCGGAGTCAGGGAGAGAGGAGGAGGAACTCAGGAGGCAGTTCAGGAAGTGGCTGACAGCAGCGGAGAAAGCTGCCGGTTCCACATCCTGAGGGAAAACAGAACATTAATGGTGTCATTATAAAATGAATGCCAGATTACAAAATGGTACATTTTAAAGGAGTGCTGTGTGAATAATTGAAGCACCTCACCTGTAGATAGATCTTGAAGATGTGTTTTGCACTTCTGATGATCAGTTCACTGATGGAAATTCTCTGTGAGGGAATATTTGATCAGTTACTAAAGACACTGGTTAGAGTCAAGCTTAGACTGGGCCAAGAACTGTCTTGTAATGTAGAATCAATTTAATGGTTTAGTCTGAGGCAGCAATGGACAAAGTGGCAGCTCGCAGTCTGCATTCAGCTATATACACCTGCACCTTTAAATTTAACCACTGCATTCATTTCTTGTTTTTTGCTGCAACTCCAGAACCCTTATAAACCTCCTAAGCATCTATTTGGTATTACTGGAGACATGTACACCTTATCTTTCATTTAGGCCTAGGGGCATCTGTCTTGGTGAACACATTGGTCTGTGGAGCTCTCTATTACCTCTCCTACTTTCACCTATGTTCACTCAAACCAACCACCATTGTTTCTGGGTTTTCTATTATCTCTGGAAATAGAATCAGAGATAATAATTTCCAATAATAGGATAGTTCCAGGAGCATACTGTTTCAAAGCAGATTTAATGTTATGGGGCTCGGAAATCTATGAAAGCAATTTCGTCTAATTTAACTTGCACCATTTTCAAGGCACATCCGTCACAAATTACACCTCACCAGACTGATAAATTATACATACAGCCAAATTATACATCACCAGGCTGAAAATGATTTCCTGAATATAATCCAAGGTCTGTTGAAGGTCTTAGGAGGAATGCCTTGACATTTTGAATTTTAGTTGGCAATTGGTTATTCTTCACCAGATACTTGCCATATTGTCACAGGTGACAGGGTGGCCTAGTGGTTTGGAGAAACCATCCCGTAACCACAAGGTCACAGGTTTGAATCCCTGCAACAGGAGATGTGTCCAACACATCAACAGCCATCTGTGTCCTTTAGCCATATACTGAATCTCTACCTGCCTACCTGATTGTACATTGTATCTTGAATAAGAGTGTTGGCTTATTTGGAACCCCTTCCTCACACATACACACACACACACACACACACACACACACACACACACACACACACAGCACTCAACAGAATTACCACCCACACCAATATGTCTCATTCAATCCATTACTAGAAAAAAAAAACATGTGATTCAAGTGATGTAATAGAAAAAATGTCACTGTCAAAGTGACCTCACAGCAAAGGGACGGCAGCCATGATGTATATACATGCAGTGTGTGTGTGTGATAGTGACTGTGGTGAGTACCTGAACGTGGCTGAGCCTCCCTCTCTCCTCCGCCCGCTGCAGCACCTCCAGCAGGCTGCCCAGGTAACGGACGTTCACCCCCCGCTGGTGCAGCGCTGAGGTCAGGCTGGCTCCATCCATAGGAACTGCTGTTTGGTCGAGACAGTCCCGCAGCTACCACACACACACACACACACACACACACACACCAGCAGCATTGTCACTATCTTCATCGCTATTATCAACATCATCTTCAACTTCTTGCACACGAGGAACCTGAAGATTATTGTTTCACAGAGGACTCACCACTGCTGGAATCTGATTGGATAGTAGGAAGGCAGCGGCATCCCATAATAACTGCTTCTGCTTCTGAACCTCTTCAGCACACTCAGGGGGGAAACGCACACCTAGCAAAGAGACACAATTTAATCTGGATCTGAAATAATTGTATCCCATATAATGTAGCTACACGCATGAGATTGCATGTATGTGTGTATATGTGTGTGTGTGTGTGTGTACAAGGTACAAGGTAATGAAGGTACCTGAAGAGTAAACATCAGGATTGAAGCGGATGTCAAAGCGAGAGTCACTCACTGAGCCAACAGCCTTACAAGCATCCATGATCACCTTTCTTCTCTGAAAATCTACACAAGTAAAGAAATTAGTTAATCATTTTTGGTAAGATTGCAAGATTGAACCAGTCCTCAACGACCCCTTCCTCGGTCTCATTCATTAGTCAACAATGCAGTCAGTACCCTAAATCTGTCAATAGTCATCATAGTAAAAAATATTTTTAGCCAGTAGAAACATTTTGTTAGGACAGACACTATATCTTTGATATAGTATAATTTCATGTTTTTATTAATATCCCTTATTACATTATTTAAACACATTTTATTAGTACCCTTTTACTCTTTGTTCTCCAACCTAATCCCTATTCTTTGCTGCTGCAGTGACCCAATTTCTCCTCAGTTACCAAAATATTTTATCGGTTCACTTCAGTTAGCTGATCTCACCCATGTCAGCTCCAGCTGTGGCTGCATCTCCAGTTTCCAGTACTTTGACCAGCTCCTCTTTCTGCCCTGTGTCTTTAGCCTGGGTCGTTCCTGGTGAATCTCCTGCCTTCTCCTGGCTCTCGGGATCTGCTTCTAACTGGCTGAGCCCCATGGACGCCATCTTGACGAAGAGTTCATATCTGTAACAGACATGAGGTACACAGGCTTTAACTCCATACCTCAGTTCATCCCACAGGTTAAATAGTTACATAGTGGTTGCATTCATCCAAACATACACTAAAGGTCTTCAGTTTCCTGTCAGACGCCATTTCTACAAATACTCTCTCTCTCACCTGTGCTGGACAAAAGCCTCTATCAGCTCCGGCCTCAGACTGGCCAGGCTGTGACGGTGTCGCCGTGGGTAACCAAAGCTCTGGCATTCCTCCGGCACCTTCTCCTCCTCCTCCTTTTGCTCTGAGAACAGGAAGTTCAGGTCTGGCGGGAAGGTCCGGAGAAGGTCCAAGATGTAGGGTCGTCCGTCATTACCCAGGATGCCCTTGGTCTCAACGCAAGAGCAAAGTTCCATTGGGCTGTCGTTGTGGTCGAGCACCTGGTGACGATGGATTCTCAGTGGGCCGCTGGCCTTGTCCAGCAGCTCCAGAAACCTGCGGTAAAACACAACTGTGAATTCAAGGGGACCAGGAAGTAAGATCCCAGGTTCGATCCCCACATCAGCCAATGTTGTGTCCATCAACACAAAAGACAGTGAACCCCTACCTATTTGATTATGCTAAGAGTGTTAGCTAAATACCTAAAATGTAAATTCAACACTTCCATATTGTGTGTATTACCTGGGGTGTGTGAGAACAGTCTTTCCATAGTCGTTAGAGCCATAGACCACGCTCTGCTCCTGATTCTTCTCCAGTATCCCAGGTACGATGGTCTGGGCGATGACACGGTTGCCACGGTAATCCACCACAGCTGTCCCGAGTGTGTGTAGCCCCTCTGTGTCAGTGGATGTGTATGCCTGTAGCAGAGCAACAGATATTTTATAAGTATCCACAGTTTGATGGCAAGGCAATGAAGGCATTTTATTGTCTGGTTTTCCCAAAAGCTTAGTTGATAATGTGGCAAGGGATTAGATGTATTTGAAAGTGAAAATACCAAAAGTAGCTACAAAGGCAATCAGAAGTAACAACATTGTGTGTGGGTTTAATGGTTTATGGTCATGGGTAGGGCTTGGATTTAAAGGAAAAATCCACCCATGGATACTTTTATTTTGTGATGAAATGTTGTAATTTTCTTTTTTTGATGTACCCACTTTCCCTCAACCTGCTTTGTCTGCTTTTACTTCAGTTAGTGATTTCCTACATTTCCCAGAATGACTTTCATTCCTTACTCAAAGCGATCTGGTCTATTAAGGCTACTATCGGTGGAGAAATTGGTATCTTTTCGTCTTCTATGATGGATTTCTCCCTGTATGATTGTTGGACATCAATGCTAAATTGTGAGTATAGAAAGACGCACTTGCTTCTTTTCGCCCTTCCACATCTTTACCAGCCATACTTTTGCCAGAGCAGGAGATAAATGCTGAAATAATTTTTCTCAGTTTCACTGCTCATGCAGCTACTGTACTCTGTACATCAGATCTCATCATTACCTGCACTCCTCTCAGGTCACAGATGGCAGCAGCATGGGCAGCAGCATTGCCTCCCAATGGGCGGTAATGGTCAGATATGTCAAACCCCAGGCTGAAGAAGAGGCTGTTCCAGATAAACATCTGCATTCGAGGCTCCTCCCCTGGGTTTAACGCCATGACGTTACCGTCGACAACCGCTACGGCCCCTCGTGTCGCAGCACCAACAAAGTCACTGTTGGTCTGGATGGAGGGATGAATCGATTACTTGTTGAGTTGAATATCTTGATGAACAGAATTTCCCTCTCTAGCTTTCAATAAAGAACAATGCAATAAGATTGACAAGGGGAAGGAAGGATTTTAACTCTTATTTCACATATCAGCAGTTGGAGGTTCAGTGTCTTGCTCAAGGACACATTGATGACAGAGGAGAGATTTTCACAACCTGGGGACTCAAACTGATGACTAAACAGTCACAGCCTGCCGCTCTAACCTTCAAAATAACAACAGAGGATTGAAAAGAAAGTTGTTAAGGCAGCTGTGGTCTCACCTTGAACATGTTCCTCTCCCTGTGCAGGCGTTCCTGAAGGTTCCTCCGGGGCAGTTCTCTGCATCCCTGCAGCTCCTCATTCCAATCCCGACTCTGTGCTCAACACACAATATTCACATCACCATCAATTACATCAGATGTTCTATGAAATCATTGTGGCATGCATGCATGCATGTGACATAAGCTCGGTACTTTTCAGATATGTTCTATTTCCCCGTATTTTTCCCCCGTTTTGTCCAAATATACATGAGGATGCCTGTGTCTGCAACCTGTCCAGCTGTGTGCTCGTCCTGGCCCATGCGGCTGGTGTGCGTCTCCTCCGCTCTGACACAGTCGAGGGCGTGGTCTCCATGAGGCGCGATCCAGGTAAACACCTGGAAAGGTGTTGCTATCCGCTCATAGGGGTGTCGCAGGACCCTGGTTGACAGTCAGCAGTGGGAAACATTTTTCTTTTAGAAAGGTTAGAATGCAAGTGGGGATTTTTGTTTGACTGGGAAGAAAGTTTGTATGAATTTTTGATGGGCAATCCCACACCGAATTTTATTTCCTTTTCATCCCAATTTCTATTATCCTAAACCCTGATATATATTTCAAAAATTCAGATGATGCAGAATACATTTTGTATAGATATTAAAAACATTATGTTATGTGTTACAGTGCATGTGTTATTGACTACTCACCTCTTCTTCTGCAGGGCGTTGAAGTTTTTCCTGAAAGCGGGGCTGACCTGACTCAACAGTTCCACTAGAGAGTGGCAAAGGATTTTGGGAACTGCAGGCTTCGGGTTGAATTTGAAGGCAGTTGACCTGGAACAATCAGCATAGCACACTTTGAAACAAGTTGAGAGGCAATGGTGAATACAATTTGTCATCATCAGCCAGCATAATGATAAATAACTCTTTTAGATCTGTTGGTTTACTGCCCTCCAAGGTTCTGTGTTGCTGAATGTGAATGAAAATTTTGAAAAAAGCTGTTCAATGTCCATAACCTGTCCGTAGATTCATGTGGGGCTTGGCAGTCTAAGATACTCACTGGTTGAGGTAGAAGCCTCGTGTAGAGGAAGTAATGTTGAGGTCTCGCTCTTCCGTTGTCACGATGTTGAGGTACATTAAGTCCCCATGCATCTTCCTGTTCCCTGGAGGAGGGTTCCAGCTGCTCATGGTCAGGACCCGCAGGCACTGCAAGGGCTATCAACACAGGACAGAGGGCCCAGGAAGACAAGAAGGGTTTCAAAATTGAACATTAATTTTAATTGCTGGCACTAACTTGGACAGCTCCACTTGATGTTTTGTTGCGGAATATAAACCGGATTCACGTTACATTAAGTCTTTGATATTTACATATATTATTACAAAAGCTAATTTCTCACCTTGCAATCATCTCTCATTGGCTGCAGCGGAGTAAGGGGGCGGTCCTTGCATCCAGGGAGGACGTATTCTGGAGGGCTGCAGTCAACAGACTCCTTCTCTGACGCTCGCTTCTTCCCCCCACTTTCACTGTCTGCAGGGATGAATATAGTGGAGAAAAGGATGAATGATTACAGGCAGAAATACACAGACAAGGCCCCATGTAAGGAAATATGAGAGAACAACATTACCCATCTCTCCTCGGGTGTAAAGGCTGAGGTAGGACAGTGAGCTGCCGTTGACTCCGTTGTGTGCATCCATGGGGTCAAGGCTCCTCAGAAGATCACGGACATGTCTGAGATGAAGACGAGCGTCACGCACTGTGTAAGAATCTGTAACAAGATCAGGGAAGATGATGCAAATCAGTTCAACCTAACACAAGTGCACCGTGAAACAGAAACCTTTTGTTGGGATCGCGGTGCATTCCAGACAAGAGGATGACAAACAAACCATTGCTGTTCTGGACAATGCAAGACAAAACAGTGCAATAAAACAAAAAAGTGCAATGCAGTATTAAGAATAGAAGTATAAAGTGACTGGTGAATAGAATTCAAACATCGCAGTTTTAACAAATTGCAGTTGAGTGGCCGGTACATACATCGTAAGATTTCAAGTGCATCAGATAGAAATTATTTCTAGTGATTTCTAGTGGGGGGGTAATGCACAGTAAAGTTTGTGCGAGTCCTGTTCAGCATCCTTACAGCTTTGAGGTGAAAGCTGCTCCTGAGTTTACTATACTGAACTGAATGCTGTGGTGTTGTTTGCCAGACGGTAAGGGAGCAAACAGTGGTTGGGCTGGGGTGAGTCGCTAACGATGCTGCCTCTTCCTCTCAATCTTCACATGTTGTAAATGTCCTGTACAGGTGAACCAAGTGATGTATTGGACCATTTTCACCACCTTTTGCAAAGCATTGTGGTCAGAAGCTGTGCAGTTTCCATGCCAGGCTGATGCAATAAGAGAGTACACTCTCTATTGTCCATGTGTAGACGTTAACAGTTTTGGAGGATGGGTTTTTCAGACTTCTCAGGTAGCGAAGGCTCTGCTGTGCCTTGTTAACCAGAGAGGAGGTGTTATGGGTCCATGTGAGGTCCTCGGTAATGTGGCTTCCATTGAGGTCAGATGCAGAGAAAGACTGCACTGTAAAGTGAACTTCACAGTTTATTATCACAGAAAGAGCAATAATAAACAAAAGAGGAAAAGCATAAGGCTGTTACCCTCCACCACCTTGATGAGCGCTCCATCCTGGACGCCCTGGATGGAGCGCAGCTCTGCGAGGCTGTCGAGCACGCTGCCTCCCAGCTGCAGGGAGAAGCATGTGCGGTGGCAGGTGAACTCATGGTCCATCAGCACCTGGTGCAGCTCTGCCACCAGCATCTGGCCTGATACCTGAGAGGGAGAGAGACGCAGAGAGGCATACAGAGACAGTGGGGTTGGAGAGAGTTAGAAACAGGTAAAGTGAGACAAAAGTAGCTGCGAATTATCTGAAAGAAAAGATGTAGGGATGCTGGTTGATAAATGAGAATAGCATGTTGCTACCTGGAGTTCAAAACTTTCTGTTCCAGGAGCCTGGATTTTGAGATTGAAGCCCATCTCTTGGAGGGTTACTATGTCTTGGATGCTAAGTTGCTCCATTTTATTGGCATCAGTCTGCTCTGAGCCATCATTCTTAGGACCTTCCTCATTTTGACTTGGAGCCGCTGTTGATAGCAGTGCAGAAAGGACAAAATAAGGGTGCAAAGTTGAAAACTGGCTGTGATGGCCCATTGTATGAGCTCAAAGTGAAAGTTTTAGGACCACCTTTGAATATGACAGTAAACACATACGCACCCATTCCAACAAAAAACACAAGCACAGATAAACATAGTAAAATACATTCTCACACCTTTGACATGTGGGGCTGCCAGAAACAGCCTGTCGACTAAAAACAACGTCACTTGCTTCATCTCGGCTCCTCCCTCTTCCACCTGTGGCAGAACGCTCTCCAGCTCCACAGCATGCTGCGGACCGGTCTTGTTGTCGTTCTCTCCCGTCTTGGCTGGACGCAGCTCTGTCTGGCTCTGAATCTGCTCTGTACAGACGCTGTTCTGATTGGTCTGATCAACACTCTGCTCCGTTTTACTTGAATTGCCTTCTGTCTGGACAATATTACAATCCATCTGATTAACATTCTGTTCTGCATGAGCAATTATCTGGTCCGTCTGGTCAGCAGACAGATTTGATTTCAGTTCTGCGCAGATACCGTTCTGTTCCTGCTCATTTGCATTCTGGTGTGACCGGACAGTCTCCTGCCCCATCTGTTCATCCCTCTGATTTGTCTGGATACTACTCTGTTGTGTCTGGCCTACATGACTATCTGTAGGGTCAAAGTTCTCCACAATTTGGATTTGAATGTTGTCGATGCTGCGTTTTGTCAGGTGAACATTCTGCTGTGACCTGATAGTGTCCTGTTCCGCTGGAACAATGCTCTCTTCCATTTCGTCTACATTGTGTTCTGTCAGCATCACTGAGCTCTGCTGTGTCGGGTCAGGGTTCTGCTCTGTTTCTTTGACATTCTCCTGTGTCGGCAAAGTGCTGTGCTCTGTCCAGTGGAAATCTATATTTTCCCAAGCAGTGGTCAGGTCCATTACAACAATATTCTGTCTCAACTTAAAGATATTCCCTTCTTTTGTATTCTGCTCTTTAACAGTGTTTACCTCTTCCATTAGGCCCATATTATGTTCTACTTGGAATGTGCTATCTTGTGTTGTGACAGTGTTGTGCTCTGTCAAAGTGGATGACGGTTCCTTATGGATGCGGTTCTCTTTCTGTTCTCCCTGTTCAACTTCCTTGTCTAGTCCTCCAAGGCCCCAAGTGTTTCTCTCTCTCTGTCTGTCCTTTGCTGGCACTTCCAACGCTGTGTAGGCTTCTGCATCAATCCAGGCTCTGGCGTCTGACTTTTGTTGTTTCTCTGATGGCATTTTAGCCTCCAGGAGTATATCCACCTGTTTCTGTATTTCAGGATCTTCCCAAACATCTGCGACTGTCTCTTTTGCAATGTCACTGTTAGTTTGTGTGTTTACTTCAGTGCGCTTCTGTCTCTCCACAACTTTATTATTGCATGCCAGTATCTCTGTTTGTGTCTGGACTTCCGCCTGGTATTCCGTCTGTGTCTGTACCCCAGTTCCAATCTGCGTCTCCGCCTCAGTCTGAGTCTCCACCTCAGTATATAGCCTGTTTCTCCCTCCATCGGCCCACTCTTGTCCCTCGTCTCCTGCCTCGTCCCTCCTTACTCCCTCGCCTCCTCCCTCCTCCTCCTCGGACACCAGGAGACACACCATCGGTTCCACCAGAGCCACATCCCCTCCCAGGTTGCTGCTCAGGATGATGTCAGGAAACAGGAAGTGTTCTGGTTCAAGAGTGGGGTTCATTATACCGGTGGAGACGGTTAACAGGTCATCCTCCAGGTCGTCCGGCAGGGTCGACGAGTCGCATTCACTCCCCTCGTCGGACAGCAGAGGGGACCGCTCCACCTCGCCCTGCGCCGGTGCATCGGTACACTTTATGTAGTTTGATAATGTTTGGCAGCACTGGACTACATTTCCCATGGTGCTTCTGTACGCAACACGGCAGTACTGCTGACCTGAGTGGGAATAGACCACAGAGTTTACAGAAGTTCAATGGAAAAAAAAAAAGAAAGTAATAGAATCTTGAATACATGGATAGAGTCATTGTCCTAGTTAAGCTGCTAAGTTTGGGCTGGAGAGGCATTGTCACTGTCACATGTGTGTGTGTGTGTGTGTGTGTGTGTGTGTGTGTGTGTGTGTGTGTGTGTGTGTGTGTGGGGTGTGTGAATGCATGTGAGTGAGCTTGTCAGTAAGAGCCTTAGACAACAGCTGATGACAGGAAGATTATGGCATGTTACTGCAGTGGTGTCACCTTACAACGGAAAGAACTGGAATACCTTGGATACTAAAATCTCAGTAGAAGACCTCGGGAATGATATTGGAATTGCTGGAATCCTGGAACACAGATGGAAGGGCACATGACCACAGCTTGAATGTAAAAAAAAAAACGCCTGGAAATAATGTGTTAAGTTGTAAATGTTCAGGTTTGAATGCACGGTACATAAAAGTGGAATATTGGAAATAGACACAATATGAAAGTCATAAACCTTGAGTTGATATGAAAATAAAGTAACGATATACCTCTCTATCCAGGCTTAAAGAAACACACAATGGCAGCAGACAAAATCAGTGGATATATTCCAAACAACAACAGTATAAAACAGAATTAGTATCACATTAGTGTAGTCCAGCTGTAGGCCCTACCAGCCAGTGTAGAGGGTCTACGTCATCTTCTCCAGGCTCCTCTGCTGTTCATCCTGCTAAAATCAGAGTGCTGAGTTTCCCAGGCTTTCCTGTAGAGCAGGAGACTCCCCTCTCCCTTCTGCGAAACCACGTTACACAAACCGGCTGCGTGTATGTGTGTGTGATTCCTTCTCTGCCCTTCATAAGATGTTCCTGAACGTATGAGGGGTGAAGAGGAGCTGCGAGAGATCCAGCCGGGCCCTCTGTTCACCGACACACACTCTCTCTCTCTCTCATACACACACACACACTCTTCACACCACACACACACTTAGTACCCGTCTAAGTCCAGAAGAGGGCGACCTCTCTGCCTTTCATGATGTAACTTCCTGTATCGAGACTGATCCATGCACTCTCTATCTACCTTGAATGTGAACACGTGCATAAAGACAGTGAGAAGGCAGTGTATAAATAGCTGCAGCAGCACTCTGACACCTCTTTATTTTGCCACACAAGGGGCCAGGATACATCACACCTCTTTCCAAACACAAGGTCCTGGAAATCCCTCCAGTATTCTCTCTCTCTGTCTCTTATTTTCTTTCCCCACTTGGGCATGAGCTGGAACTCTCGTTGGTTGCCATGGCAGCACTGCAGAGAGACATTAACATTCTGAGCAGCGTCTCTCAGACAACCGTGAGAACATTCTAGAACTGGACTTTTGCAAGGAAATAAGTTGCAAGTGTAACAAGCCCATAACATTTTCAACAAGAGAATTAGTTACATATTACCAGTGTTGGGGAGTAGTTACTGTCTTTTATCTGCCTTTTATTGATGTAAAGCACTTTGAGCTGCATGTTGTGTATGAAAGGTGCTATGCAAATAAAGGTTATTATTATTATTATTATTATTACACTACAATTACTAGTTTGTAGCTGCAGTAGCTTGGTATGGAGCATTTTCTGTGCCAGCCTAATAATTATAGCCAGGTTGAATGATCAATTGTTATTGATTGATTAATTTAATAGGTAAATAAAAAACAACTACAAAGTGATTCATTAAATTGATGTTTTAATGACACAATTAATACAACTGTTTATACTAACCTTTAATAAAACTATTAATAAAGTGGTAATTAAAGGACTAATCTAATCTCATATTTCTGTCTTTAATTAATGAATGAATTACTGAATTTATAATTTGATTTGCAAAATGCTTCTTCGCTTTCCATCTCACACTTCACTGTCTACTGCTTTATCATTTATACTTTCAGCTTAGGCCACACTTTATTATTAGATTACTCTTTTATTAGATGACATGCACCCAGTGTGCCATGTTAATAGTAATAGAGTACAACCCACAGAGAAATAAAAGGAGCCCTTATTGGCTGGCTTGTAGATTCTCCCCTGTATACAGTCAATATGCTATAGCAGGTTGCTAGCAGCACAATGTCAGAGATGGAGATCCCTCAACTTTTGCCCTGGCCAGATGGAGGACAGTCTGACCGCATCATCACAATCCTCCTCCATGTCACCTCCAACTCCTTTGACCCCTCCCCGTTATTTTTTAATCCTCTCCACTGCAAAGGTGCAGAAAATGCACTATATAGTATTCAGCCCCCCACTGTAATAAACTTGCTCATCCATGGTATTTTGTACAGGTGTGTGGTTTTTATTATTATGTGACATTGCAGGTGGAGATATGTTAAGTTTTTACAAAGTAGTTTAAACTACAGGTGGCATGGTGGCTCAGTGGCTAGTGCTGTCATTTCATAGTGACAAGGTCCTGGGTTTGAATCCCCACCCTTTTTGCATGTTCTCCCCATGTTTGCATAGGTTTGCTCCAGTTTCTTCCCACAGTCCAAAGACATGCAAGATAGGTGAATTGTTGACTCTAAATTGCCCCTCGGTGTGAATGTGAGTGTTTCTGTCTATGTGTTGCGTGGGATGGACCCTTCCAGGCTGTTTGCCTGCCTTCTGCCCTGTGTATGCTGGGATACGCTCCAGCCCCCCACGACTGTGATCTTTTGAGCTAACTGCTGTTATGTAATCACTGTTTATACCATTGCCAGCAACTTGACCATTAAATTTCATACCAACCCAAGACAGACTTGTTTCAGTCCCAGTCTAGGTTTGGTTCTACTGCCCCCCAATGGAATGATTTGACATGAAATCTCTGATAGCAGCTGTTGTCTCCTAGTGTCTACCAAAGTGTTTCTCAACTGGTGGGTTGAGACCCAGAAGTGAGTTGTGAGCCGTTCTGAGAGGGTTATACAAAGAACTAGATTGATGATTAGATTAGATAGGTTTTTTTTTTTTTTTACAATTTGGGTCTTGATACAAAACCAACTGAGAGCCACTGGTCATCAGTGTAACATCGGTGTAATAGCTATTTCATAATAACCATTCGACATTTTGAGAGGTTGGAAAACAGAACACATGACAACACAGATACTGTTTCGCCATTACTAGGCACATTGCATGAATTTAATAAAGTGCAAATCATACAAAATGTCCCTACACTTTCAGAACCTGAAATAAGGCTAGTGCAGTGAAAAAGCAGTTTGCCACTTTGGACGATATATCATGTGTGTTCACAGACCCAGAGGCAAGGCTACTACTTACAGGCAAAAGCCGTGACCAACAGTGTTAAATCAAAAGGTTTTCATATGAAATAATACCACTAGTCTGTGTTTCCGTCATTTTTACCAACCCAGTTTCTTACATGTAGGTTTGAAGTTAACATCAAACACCTTTCTGCAACTAACTATAACTATCTAACTCACTTCCTGAAATCTACACACAACCAAAGGCTTAAATCTCTCTCTTCAAACCACTGTCTGAGAATAGGTATACATAACTGCATCTGATGTTGAATGATGTGGGCTGATTTCGAGACCTGCTGGAAGACAACATCAGCTCTCTGCCTCTCTGCTGCGTCACAGAGCGGTTTCTCCCTCTCCTGCCCCCATGTCCACTCTCCTGTGCACTCTGCTCTCCTCTATATCCTCCCACTCGTCCTCCAGCCCCTCCCTGTCCCGCGTTCTGATTGGTCTGCTCCAGCGAAGGAGCCTGTATCTGAGCGGCACCAAGAAGAGGGCGGGGTCGGGCATGGGGTGTGGCCTCTGCGGTGATGTCACTCTCTCCTGCGGGACGCAAGCTCGGACCCTCTCCTCCCTCACGCTCACACGCCTCCTCTGTCTCGTCTCCGACTGGCTGGAAGAAACCGGGGGAGGCGGAGACAGGAGCCAGTCGGAGCCTTCCCCTTCATCATCTTCGTCATCTTCATCCTCCTCTTCTTCTTCCTCCTCCTCCTCTCCTCCTTCTTCTTCCTTTCCTTGGGCTTCCTCCTCTCCCGCTGCAGCGTCCTCTGTGCTTTGGCGTTGCTGGTAGAGTTTCAGGCGTGCGGTGTGGAGCTCGTGGCAGAGGGTCGTCGTGGTGACGGTCTGGCGCTGAAGCTCGCGGCTCAGCGTCGTGATCTTGTGGCTGCGGCGTTTCAGTTCCTCCAGGAAGTGACGCTCCTCCTCCTTGAGGCTCCTCCCGAGCGCCGACGCCCGCGCCCGGCCGGCCCGCAGCTCCCCGCGCACAGCGACCATCATGCACTGCTGCTCCTCCAGGAGACGCTCAGCGGCCTCACAGCGTGCCGCCAGCTCCGCCTCCTCCTCTGAGATACACACACACACATACATGTACATATACACATGTAGATTCTACATGGATATCAATGCATATTTGCATAGCCTTTGTAGATCTTGGGGTCATCTTATCTCTTAGGATATCAGTCTTTGATCCATTTTACTTTGCTCAATATCTCTCTCCTTTCATCTTTTTGATCAATTCATTCTCATATTACCTTCCTCAGTTTCTCTCTGTCCCTATGCCTTTCTATGCTCCTTCACTTGCTCTATTAATCTGGCTGGATAAAAAATATATATACCAACATATTGCAATACTATTTTTCCTGATTCAGAGTTGATTCTGCAAATCCTAATATCAATACTTTAATGTTAATTAATAGCAATAAAAGGGCTGATGTTAATTTCTTTGCTTTTATCAAGGACTCAGTGGAGAGAAGAACTTGATAAATGATGAAACAATGTTGCTTGCAATCTTTTTGTCATTCTGGACAAAAATATACCGAACCCAATCTACACTGTTGCATGATGAAACAGCACTTGGATTTCCAACTGTCACTATATCTTCTAAAGTAATACAAAATCAAACTCTGTCTATTTAGGTGTCATGTTACATGTTCACATATTACAGTAAGTTAAACACACTCAAGTACAAGGTGTGCACATTAAATGTCTATCTATCTGTCTATCTATCTATCTATCTATCTATCTATATATCTATCTATCTTTTTATTTGTTTCTTTGCTTACTAACAATTTCATAAGTACAGTGCATTAGAGAGCATTACAGCTTTGTTTTTTGTGCATGTCATTAGTTTTACATTTTATTGCAGCACACACTGCAGATCGTTACCACATATTTCCCCCTTGCCTAATAAAAGTCAGTGACAATATAAAAAAACATTGGAGTTTGTCCTGTGAACCATATTACTAATGCTAATAATGTAATGTTAAAACCTGTATGAAACCATACATAGCTTAAACTTGGTGTATATTTCAGTCATATATGATGTTCATAATAATACAAATATATCAAAAGATGCACAGCAAGACAAGTATTGAAATCATATAGTATCACAAGTCATTTTGTATTGCAGGTCCTTGCCAATATACCCAGGCTTACCCCGCACAGCCTCTGTGCTTTCCTCCCCATATAATTACAATATAAAATTTCGGCATCTCCAACATATCACTTTTCCAGCTCGTCAGCGAGGAGCTGTAATGTCTCACCTGCTGCGGTTCTGTCAGGAAACCTGGAGTCCAGCTCACAGCTAAGCTCTGCAGAGAGGAGGAAGACAGCCAGATTAGACAAACACACAGGCAGATAGACAGAAAGAGAGACACACACAGAGACAGACAGGCAGTCAAGTGGGTAGAGACAAAGTATAAGAAATGGAGAGATGACCGTGGCAGCGCCTCTTGAGGTGTGTGATCTCCAGCTGCAGGCCGGTGAGCATGGCAAGGTGCTCCTGCTTCAGGAAGGCCATGCCTCTCTCCACACTGGCCACCTGCCGCTCCAGCCTGCCCGTCTGCATGGCCCAGACACACACAACCTGCAGACAGAGAGAGGCTGTTAGGGAACTGGACAGGTCATGATGGGATAAATGAGCTCCCAGTACAACAGTAGAACAGTGTAACTCAAAACAGGCAGTGCATAGACAGACGGCCAAGCTATTACTGTCAATGGTCAATTCTCCATGAGGAAAAAAAATCACTTTAATAAAATATTCCTATAGGCAACTGATGCCTGTGGTACTATAATGAGTTTATAACGACCATATCGCGCTTTATGCTATTTTTCCTATGGTATGACAATAATGATGGTATGATAATATTCATATAAGGACCTATTTTTGCAGTCATACTTGTGTAGCATCCTTCTAAACACATTGGGTTTATTATAGTTAGGGAACTAGTCTCTTAATTGCAAGCTTAGTTTCGAACCTATACTCTCTACAGATTTCATTCCATTCAGTTTGATTCTCGCCTGTATTGAGAAAAGCTTAATTGCTGCTGCTCTTTGCTTGGTTGGTCTCTTATTCACAGCCCGTAGCGCTCAGTGTATTTACCTGTAACTTTGTGCAATCACGGACCGTGGCCTACCGTGATATCCAAGCGCGAGCCGGTTCAAAGCGTTTCTCATGGATTCTCCCTCTGATATCTCTGCCCTTGATTTAGCAGAGATGCGGAAAACAGAAGAGCCGTGCAAAAAATGTCCAGTCTACAAAATGGCCCGTGTAACCGCTTGCTCGCAGGTAAAGTGGGTATTTCACGCCTACGGGCCCATCGCTGTTCTACCTGGTTGTAAGACTGGCTGCCGTCTTTCGGAGTGTGAACAAATCCTGCTGCAGAGTCGAAATAACCTCCTCATAACCTTCTGGTTGTACGTGCAGTACGGTGCCGCTGCCGTATTCACAACAAAGCACCCAAGTATGGGGGGTGATTAATGCCACATAGAAGAGGAGGAGAAGCATCATAGTCATGGAAACTACTAGCTTTGTTGCCATCTTGGAAGGGGGGAAAGTAAAGGTTAAAACAACAATATAGGTAACAGTCTAAATTAGAGGAATTGTCATTTAAAAAAATATTGGATAATGGCCACAATTACATTTGGAAATTGACTGATTAAAGAAAGTTGCAATTATGGACAATTTACTGATGTATGTATGTTGTATGTATGTTGGATATGAAATAAGCTAACCATAAAATATATACCTAGTCAGTAGAGACAAAACAGCAAATTAAAGAGGGTAAATGCCATAATTACACAAGATTATGGAATACAGCCTAGGTACTCAATCCGGTCCTCGAGGGCTGGAGTCAGGTTTTTCGTCCTCCCTGATAGTGAATGAGCCACATCTGGTGTCAGGTGGATACAGACCAGGTGTGGCTCATTAACCCCAGGGAGGAACAAAAACATTTAAGACACTGGTCCTCGGGAGCCAGAACTGAGTACCTAGGGAATACAGGATATGAGTTCAAGTGGTTGAATTGGGTTTACTTTGAAAAAGAGAGAAGTGATGGAAGAGTTATTTAATAGTGACAGTGATGCCACTTGTTAATGTTTCTCTAACAGCAGCTCAATTTTCCACAATCTTCTCCAAAAATGTTGACATTGACAATACTTCCACTTCTCTTCCCTCTCTTTCTGTGTGGCATTAATCACCCCTCATACAGCTCACTAGGTTGCATCCAGTGGAGGGTACACCCACCTACACTCAGTTCACTCACCTTTTCATTTGCAGAATAGAGTTCATCTTTTTAGGCTGACATAAATCTTTATGACCTAAATTCATAGTACAAATCATAGTAAGGGATCAGCAAATGCAGCTCATGTGCTTCAGCATCATAAATCATACTAGTAAACATTTTTTTCCAATGTGAATATACCATTTATGTTATAAAATAAGTTGTAGTAAAAATAATTACAGCTGAATCAAAATCAAATAGATAATGTTAAATAATAGCAACAGAGACAATGAAAGGGCAAG
Organism: Centroberyx gerrardi; assembly: GCF_048128805.1. Taxonomy (NCBI): domain Eukaryota; kingdom Metazoa; phylum Chordata; class Actinopteri; order Beryciformes; family Berycidae; genus Centroberyx; species Centroberyx gerrardi. Next base: position 11,766,166 of record NC_136007.1, on the reverse strand, counting down.
AAATGCTTCACAAGTTTTTGTCTATGTTTTATTTGTTTTGTGCAATGCCTCATGAGGTACCGACTGTAATATTCTCAGTACCATGGCTGGGGACATCATCCCTACACCTGTCCCATACCAGCGTATGCTAGGCTAACATACCTGTAATCTCACTATAGGTGCATTATTAGATGCAGCAGGTAGAATTAAATGTCCTTTTCAATGCTGACATCTGTTTCCTATGAACTGGGCGACCAGACTTTGTCTCTCCTGGCTGCCTCCCTGTTGCTCACTCATGCTGGGAAGGGGAACAGACTCGCTGTGGGGAGAGGTCTTGTAGTATGGACAGACTTTTAGATGAGCAGATATTGGAGGGATGTCTGCAAAACGCCATGAATCCACTGAGGAGAAGAGGTGACTGAACTCCCATACCTGAGCAGATATAGAGAGAAGAGAAGAGAAGAGAAGAGAAGAGAAGAGAAGAGAAGAGAAGAGAAGAGAAGAGAAGAGAAGAGAAGAGAAGATGGGGGAGGGGAGAGGAGAGGAGAGGAGAGGAAAACATGGGTCACAGCTGGTAGCAGTGCCTTAAAGAGTGAATCACAACTAAATCATGTTTTTTGAGCTGTACACATGGTTGTATGGCTTCTATATAGTGAATAGCATTAATTCTGTAGTTATGCATCTATTTCTAAGGAAAATCGCTGTTGTACTGCTCTCTGTGGGCTGAAACTTTGGCAGCATCAAATACTTAGCAATGAAAACTGTTACTGCCCCCAAGAAGAAATGGGTGATCCGTTACCACAGATACACACAACTATTTGCTCTCGCTCCTTTTTTGCATCTTTCAAAATTGTGCTCTATAGGCGGAGAGAGGCTGAAAACAGTGTGTTAACCATTTTAAAAGACTAAAATGAAACAGTTTAGATGATTTAGTGTGTAGGTGTCTTACTGGTTTGGCCCTCCACTTGGCTCCTCCATGTGAGTAGGTCTTCCTCTCCCAGCGGAGGGTGACCATCCCTCTCTCCTGCAGCAGAGAGGAGCACACATCCCTCATGAGGCGGGACACCAGGGCCAGCTGGGACAGGGACAGACTGTCCAGGAAGCTGGCCATGTGGCACAGCACCTCGTAGGGCAGGGAGCTCAGAGAGTCCTCCCCTCCTCTCTTCCTCCGGCTGCTGGAGGAAGAAGACTCCGCTGAGCTGCTGGAAGGCTGGGAGCGCTCCACCAGAGAGGCAGGGAGGGTCGGACGCAGGTTGAAACTGCTCAGGTCCTGGCTGCAGGGAGGAAAATAGTTATTAAGTTATTCATTCAATTATACAAAGTGCAGTATGAGTTTCTAAACTAGGATACAGTTTGTGTCCGTCTGCAAGCTTGAGTATGGTCTTGAGTTTGAATTTTAGTTTGTATCGAGGTGCGAGCAGGTATGAGTCTGTGAATACATACAACATATATCATATAACAGTGTTGGTTCACACCCTAGTGTTCATCATGATATGAAGGAAAAATAAGCACAGCTCAAAGCTTCAGTGAGGGATACTGATGCAAGAATAAGTTTAAATCTTACAATATAAAGTTTGAGTGCAAGAATCAGTATGTGTTCAAGTGTGAAATGTTTTGTTGATGTGATTCCAGTTGTAGATTGTTATTCATCTACATGTATTTCAGAAATATATTCCATTTTGGTGTGAATGGCTGTGACTTTTAGTGTGAATCAGAATCAGAGTCCATGTTTGAGTGTTGCTGTCAGTGAATGTGAGTTCGATCAGATTCAATCAACTTATTGGGCAAGTTACACCGATAAATCAACCTTAAACCTTGAGATCTTCACTTAAATCTTTTTTTTTTTTTTAGCTTGATTGAGTCTTTGAGTTAATGTAATTCTCAGTATTCAAGTCTGAGTGTGTGTAAATCTGTGTAAATCTATAGAGAGTGAGTTTGAGAGTGGGTTTGAATTGGTGAGTTTTTCTCACTTGTAGGTGACGGTGGCTTCATGTGTGGAGGGCTGGAACCTCCTCTGGCTGTAGGTGCAGCCCAGGTAGGACAGGGGGCATCGCTGCTCGAACCAGCCACTCAGACCCGTCTGGATGTCACTGTGCACATTCCTGGATCAGGATAGTTAGTATGGCTATTACTGTAAGGATAAATATACCAAACACACTTCATGTTTCCATTCACAGTTAACCCATTGCCTTTACTCCATCTTTATTCACGTTTCATGGGGTCTTTAAGTTACCTGAGTGAGTCCTACATAGAGCATACACTCTTAACTGGATGTGTCATCAATATTCTTGTGTTCTTATTAAGATACTGTATGTTGTTTGGCAAGTGATGTGTTGAAACTGACACGTGACAGAGATACGGAGGTAACCGGGGTCGTGCAGACAAGACCCTCTGCTGAATTCAACCACATTAGTAGCATTTACAGCCACCTGAAGTGCGTGGGGAACTCCCTGCGGTGGAAGGTGTGTCCACAGAGGAACGTGAAGACGGAGTTGGCCTTGTTTTGTCTGCTGTTCACGCTCTCCGCCTGCAGCTGGAGGCGAAGCTTCAGCGGCCTTTCCACCGTCACTTCAGCCAGGGTCGTCTTCCGTTTGAACGGTGCCGTGCAGAACGAGTGCGTTTGTGTTCCCTCATCAACATACAGCCCGTCGATTCCCTTTGTCTCACTGATCTGCACGAAAATCAATAATGCACAAACCCTGATGAATTCAATTAAGCACACAGTATGAATGGATTATAGTGGGGTGATGACTGTGTAAAAATCGGAGAAGCGGGTTTGTGACCAGAAGGTTGCTGATTGTCCAACTAGGAACACATTGGTGGGGAAAATCTTCCCTCCCTTATCAAATACCTTCAAGTTTGAAACACAGTGATGAATGTACCTAAATTATATATTATCTTGGTGTTTCTACACATGTAAGATGTTGTTTGGTACCTATGATGGTCATGCTTGAGCTCTAAATAAGGAAGAGGAGAGCAGGCATTCAAATAAATAATACATTATATATCATTTTTCTTGCTACTGCTGCCATCTCTTCCATAAGGATCATCAACTGACACATCAGCTAAGCAACTAAAGTACAGTATATTGCACATAGAATTCCTGGTAATATGTGATTGGAAAATGCAAAATAGAAGAATCGAAACATTATAAAACCTATAGCTTCTCTTTCAGAACATCACTGTCTATTCTACTGTGAATCTCCCAGCAGCCTGACTGGACCTCAACCTCTCTGGGATCTGTGGTGCATAAACAATTCTGTGTTAGAGTTACACAAGATAATTTGATAAGAGCATTCTGGTTGTACAGTTCTTTATAAAAGTTGGAGTGAGAGCTTTGGCTGACCTTGTGACCCATGACCTCTAGCTCTGCGTAGCCCAGCAGGGTGGCTGCTGCCTCGTCGCTGTTCCAGTCCTCTTCCTCGACCCCGAGGTCGGACGTGTCCAAGCTGCGAGTCTCGCTCAGGGCCCGCGTCGCCACGTCACACAGGTGCACCCGTCGCTTATAATGGTAGCTGTCAGGGACCTCGGAGTAGACGACAGAAGAGAATACAATACATTACAATATGATACAATACAAGGCAGTACAGTCAAAACATCTTTGGGCCATGACCCATAGCCATGAACACCTATGGCTTATTTGGACAGATTGCATGCTGAATATATCCAGGATCGTTAGATCGTAGAAGTATTAGAAGATGCTTGTTTCAAAAGCAACTGTGCACATTGGCGGCTCCAAATGGTAGCAACAAGTCTGTGATCACATTATACCAAAGGATACCAAAGGAACAAGTGGCAAAAGGTCTAATGTTTGTGAGTCCAGCTTTCTCTGGATGGAGCGCTTAACTGCTGCTGTTTAGGAAACAGTTTGAATTTTACTAAAGTTTTGATTTGTCACTTCTTGTGGGCGGAGAACTGGACATACCCAGCACCAGAATTTGATTTTGGCAAACAGGGTGAATCTGCTTGTTCTCAAGTAGTGGGGTTGGGATGCTTTCCTCTACTGCAGCCCCACTATGATTTAGGCTGATAAAACAGGTGCATTTTACTTAAAAATCTTGCCTTAGTGCTGCTTTAAATCATCACCTTGAAAGAGCGCAGGGTCTGGACCGGGATAGGCTCCAGGCTTCCGTAGACAAAGTCTTGCTCTCTCGGTGTGCAGGCCTTGATTTGTCCGAAGGTGAGCAGCATGCGCCCGTGGTGCACCAGGTACATGTTGAACTCTTGCGGGGTGAGCTCCTGCCCCAAACGGTCCAGCACCCCTTCCTGCCACGGGGCCAGGCCCGTCTTACTCGTGTCTGGCGGGGGACAGTTTCTGTCTGCAGCACCCCCTCCCGCCTCTGTATCCTTCTTGCCAGATTTTGTGTTCTGCGGATTGTCTTGGTTTGCCTGGGCGGCTGCACAACCGCCCCTCTCCATGCTGAACATCATCTCACACAGGTTGTATTTCTTTGTGGTGATGCCTGACCCTTGCCCTGCATTGTTCTCCACAGTCTCTTCACCAACACCATTCTCACACAAACCTGTGGGAGACCAGAGAGAGGGAGGGACAGAGGGAGAAATGTAAAGACACCAGAGGAGCATGAGAAAAGTCGAGAATGGATATAACATCAAGCTACATTTTTCAAAGATTCATCATTACAATTTGCTGTAACGATGAATCTTTTTGTATTTAGCACCATGATTCCCTTCCATTGGTACCGTTGTTTGTGAGGACACCATTGACAAGCCCTCCTGTTGCCTTCTCCTCTTTCTCGTCCTCCTTTCTTTCCTTCTCATCCTTCTTCCCCTCCTCCTCCTCTTCCTCTTCCATCAGCTCTGGGTAGAGGGGCTTCATCTTCAGCCGGGCGAAGAGGTCTCTCTGATCGACCAGGGCCATGGCAAGATCCATGGCCTCCCCTCGCCCCTCATCTGCCTCCAGCACATTCTGCTGCAGCTCTACGTTGTTATGTGGGTGTGTTTCATCGACCGGCCAGCGGAGCCACTCCATGGAGCAGCAAACCACGCTGGCCGGACAGACCTGGAGGTGCGCTGCCTGCCAGGAGCGAGGCATGGCGACCGGGCAGCCGTACCCTGCGTTGAGGCACGGCACCCTCACATTGGGGCAGAGCAGCAGGTGTTCCTCCTCTTTGCACAGGTGGAAGAGCGCTCCACACTGCAGGCGGCAGGGGACGACCGCACAGGACACCGAGACCTCCACTCGAGTCCTGCAGCGCCGGCTGTAGCAGGACTCACAGTGGACATGCAGCTGCACCTTGGAGGCCCGAGAACGATGACTCTGATTGGGTTGGGGGGAAAAAGAGAAAGCAAGAGATAGATAGAAAGTCAAAGTGAAGACAAGTCTGAAAAAGACAGACTTCCTAATTAGTCCCAAGTTTTCATCTTCAAATATTAATATACAGTGTTAAGTACATGTAACTAGGGTAAGTAAACAGGTTTTATTATATAAACAATTCATATGGTTACAAGCAACATTTGATTAAAGGTAATTGTGTATTGTGTGTATCACAGTTGCAAAATAAAAACATACCATTCTTTAGATCCTCTGGAACCAGTCTCTATCTTAAGCAGCAGATCTTGTATCCTATCCTGTAAATAGAAAGGAAAATTTGAGTCTCATTCTCTCACAGAACAAGGCAAGCTGCTTGAATAAATAAACACATCTGCTATTCAATGAATTTACTGAAAACACTGCATGTAAACACACAATGCCACTACTATTGGAGTCCCCCAGCTCAAAAAAACAATCTTTAGCCTACCGCTGTATGAGTAGGAAAGGAGAGAACCACGCTCCTTGGACTGCGTCTTGTGCTTTAAAGACCAAGTGTGTGTGTGTTTCTGTGTGTGTGTGTGTGTGTGTGTGTGTGTGTTATAAATAGAGCTGTGTGCCGACTGAGAAATGTTACACAGGCAGTTTGGAAACATGGTTTGGGTTGCCAGACCTCTCAGCCATTTACTTCAGAGGACATCTCTCTCACCTTAGTCCCATTCAGTCACATTGTGCTACGACTGACAATAGGGATGACAATTGAACCTGAGAACAAAATGAGGCTGAGTGGCACCAGATAATTTAGAGTCCATACAGCATCCCCTAGTGGAGAGTTTAGAGACTTTCAAAACATTGTATGTGCGTGTCTCATTGGAGTTATTCCAGCAGAAGATGAACTATTTATGCTCTCCTGGAAACACAGTTACTTGTTCAGACACGGAGCACAAAGCACACACTCATTTCAGCCACAAAATGAAGCATAAAGCCCACTTTATAGTTGTAAAGATTGGACAGTCATGTAAATGTGTGATACTTTAGGCTGTAACCTGATAGCACTGCTGCAAAGTGAGAGATTGAGAGAGAGAGAGAGAGAGAGAGAGAGAGAGAGAGAGAGAGAGAGAGAGAGAGAGAGAGAGAGAGAGTTATGTCCCCTGCTGAACCAGAAGGCTGCTTGGCTAATTTTAACCTGCCTGTTCACTCGTGTAAAAGCTAAGAGACTTGAAGTTATAAAACCAGAGAAAGGAAACACATGTCCACCCTGGCACCCTGGTAAGACTTTTATCAGATTATAGGCTTTGTCCCACTGTGGGTGTGCTGAAATACTTTGATAATGTGCATGATCATTTATATAGCCTATGAGTGTTTTCATTGAAGAGCAGTATAGTAAAACTGCTCAGACACAAGTAATAAAACCGTAGAAGTAGATGTGAAATTGCATTTTTGTTGTGTTCTTATCTGTACACCTACTATTCATATTTTCAATGGTCAGCTTCACAGTGGAGGAGACCTAACTGAACATTATTGCAATAGGCCATAGATTACAATTTAATTACTGTGCAACTCTAAATACCAAATCTTCATAATATGGTTGTAGGGCAATGAAAAACAAGCAGAAATTGTAATGCATTTCATCAGAGTGCTTTAGAGCTTGAGAGTGCAAGCCAAGTTGATTGTTCTCTGCTTAGTGCATGATGGACCAAAACTATTGCATCAATGTTGGGGGCATATGTGACTGTTTCTCATAACTGTGTTATTTTTGTCCTGCTTGTTTGTTACGTGTCCTACCTGGTTGCTGTCTCTCTATTCAGGCCTGATATTACAGGTTAAAACATAAATCTATATGTTCATTTTCTATTGCATTAATCTTACAGGATTCCATGACTTCTCTTACACACTGATAAAGCCTTGTGGATATGGTGAGTCACAGGTGGTATACCAGATGATTCTTGATGTTGAATCAGTGTTCAAGCATTTTTTTATAGCCTAGGGTTAGGAAGTTTGTCTTTTATGTTTATGTTCTGAGCTTAATGTTTATGTTTTAAAAGACTTTTCTTTTGACTTTGACTTGACTCTCTTGCTTTCTCTTTTTCCCCCCAACCCAATCAGAGTCATCGTTCTCGGGCCTCCAAGGTGCGACTGCATGTCCACTGTGAGTCCTGCTACAGCCGGCGCTGCAGGACTCGAGTGGAGGTCTCGGTGTCCTGTGCGGTCGTCCCCTGCCGCCTGCTGTGCGGAGCGCTCTTCCACCTGTGCAAAGAGGAGGAACACCTGCTGCTCTGCCCCAATGTGAGGGTGCCGTGCCTCAATGCAGAGTATGGCTGCCCGGTCACCATGACCCGTTCCTGGCAGGCAGCGCACCTCCAGGTCTGTCCCGCCAGCGTGGTTTGCTGCTCCATGGAGTGGAACCGCTGGCCGGCGGACGACGCCCATTCTCACCCCAACACCGAGCTGCATGGAAACCTGCTGAAGGAGAGGGGGCAGGGGGGGTGTCTGGACCTGGCCATGGCCCTGACAGACCAAGACCACCTGTTCCACTCCCTGAAGATGAAGAAACTCTTCCCCGAACTGACCAAGAGCGTGGACGAGGAGGAGAGGGAGGAGGAGAGGAAGAAGGAGGAGAGGAGGAAGGAGAAAGAGGAGAAACAAAGGGCTGCTTTGGAGAAGGAGGCAGCAGAAAGGGCCGCCGCTAGGGGAGCGAGCGGTTGGACCTGGGAGCCTATGAACATTTTTGGCATCAATGCCACTGATGAAGAAGAGGATGAGAGGGAGGCTGAGGCAGAGCCGGAGCTGACCCAGGAGGAGAGGGAGGCGCTCGCCAGGGCCTCAATGAACGCTGAGATGCTGGAGAACTACAGCGCCTGGGAGCGCATGTTCAGTATGGAGATGGGCGGCTGCAGGGAGGCGGGTGGGGCAGCTGCAGCAGGAAGTAAAGGGCCGGGGATGACAAAAGGGAAAGGGCTGGGCACTCTGATGGAAGAAGATACAGAGACACCAGATACCGGTGTGGGTGCAGCAGCATCAAACACATGCATGGATCCATACAGACATGTGAGCAGCACATGTGTTGCCCCCTCCTGCTTTCTCACTGCCAGCAATATGAAGAGTTTTGTGTACGGATATGTGGAGCCGATGAAGATTGTCACTGTGCGTACGTTTAAAATCCCAACCAGCTTCTCGGCCAAGCAGAGCCGCATCCGCAACCCTGGATTCTATAAGAAAGAGAGCCGTGCTGTGGATACCAGCGACCTGGGGGTGGCGCTAGACGAAATGCCTGTCTGGGAGGAAGTCCAGGTGAGAGGAAGACATGCATCCTGCTATGGAATAAAATTGTGCACTGCAAATACAAAAAATCACTTTTAACATGTCATTTAATCTATCTTTTTTTCTGAAAAAAGTGAAAAAAATCTGCTAAAGGAATGAAAAGATTTCACTTGTTCTCAGTTCAGTTTCATTTGCTGCAGAAATATTTCCTGAAAATAAAAGTAACAGTGTTTTAAAATAAGGAATATTTGTTTTAAGAAAAATAAGATTCTAGAATTCAATATGAGATGAAATGACTTCAGATGACTTGCAGTGCATAAAGTACCAGTGTGGCCTCCTTGGTTCTTTCGGGGCCCTTTATCTTAATATAAATACCTTCATGTCTTTATTCTGACGCCTAATACTCACTGATAAAAATGACCATAAAACAATATGATAATTAATTGTCTCATGGTGAGTTGATTCGCTCCCCAGGCGTCTCTGCTCTGCTGCCTGGAGAAGGAGCAGAGGGGTCACCTCATCGCCGAGGCGACGTGCACCGACGCTCTGCTCTCAGATGAAGGCTCCCAGACCTACAACCTCCTGTCCGCTCCATTCCGGTCTAACGCGTCTCTGGCCGACCTGACGGCAGAAAAACCGCTAGAGCTGCACCTCCAGCTGCAGGTGGAGGGCGTCACCAGCCGGCACCACAAGGCCAGCTCCGCCTTCACCTTCCTCTGTGGACACACCTTCCAGCGCAGAGAATACGGCAAACACTACAGGTGGGTGCTTGGTTTTTTAAATTTTATTGAATTTTATCTCACTTTTTCTATCTAATTTTATCTTCCCTAATTATACCTCCCCATTTTTGTATTTCCTGTCTATGCTGTGTGGTCCCTTGAGAAATTTCTCCTCACTGTGTGGTTAGATAGTTCCTTATAAGTCCCTATAGGCTTCTAATTATCCAATGTTTCAAGATCCAAACCAGAACTGGGTCACATAGAATTTGCAAATAATGATCAGCATTTGTTTTTAAGCTCTTTGGAGTACAAGATAGGGTTTTGCCATAGGAATGCAATGAGACCTGGAAAGATAAGACATGGCTTAATGAAGTATTTTCTGATCTGTGCACATTCACCATCCAGGAATGTGCACAGTGACATCCAGATGTGTGTGAACGGCTGGTTCGAGCAGCGATGCCCCCTGTCCTACCTGGGTTGCACCTACAGCCAGAGGAGGTTCCAGCCCTCCACACATGAAGCCACCGTCTCCTACAAGTGAGAAAAACCTCATAACTCATCTCCGCTAAGGTGTGTTACTGACCAACATTCTTATGGAGTACATACAGAATTACTTAAAAGTATATTACAAGTAATCTATGGCATTTATTGGCCTCTATTTGCAATCAGTAGGAACTGCAACAACATTGACAGAAATTATCTCCTCCTCCTACACAAGTGTCTGGTACAGCTCTTATCCCCCCACCCGTCCACCCCACCCCACCCTCACTCACACCCACCCTCTCACACACACACTCATACGCATACACTCCTCTTGTCCCCTTAAAGTCACATTTTCATTTTGGGTTGGAGGAGAATGGGAGAGTATTGAAATTCCAATGGGCGAGGAGTTTTTGTTTGGGCCGGACATTGAGTTTTGAAAGACAGAAATCTCAGCATCTGGTAAAGGAATCTTTGAGTCATTGGTATTGATTAACATCCCTATCAATCCCTCACAGATATACTACGGTCAGTTTGTGCTATGGGGCAGTAAAAACCTAACTTAATGCACCTTTAAGAACTGTAATGTCAACCTGTCTTTCAGCGAGGATCTGGGCAGCTTCAGCCTGCGTCCGACCCTCCCTGCCTCTCTGGTGGAGCGCTCCCAGCCTCCCAGCAGCTCAGCGGAGTCTTCTCCCTCCAGCAGCCGGAGGAAGAGAGGAGGGGAGGACTCTCTGAGCTCCCTGCCCTACGAGGTGCTGTGCCACATGGCCAGCTTCCTGGACAGTCTGTCCCTGTCCCAGCTGGCCCTGGTGTCCCGCCTCATGAGGGATGTGTGCTCCTCTCTGCTGCAGGAGAGAGGGATGGTCACCCTCCGCTGGGAGAGGAAGACCTACTCACATGGAGGAGCCAAGTGGAGGCCAAAGCAGAAGGTGGGTCAATAAAAGAGGCAGTGTATCTGTTAATAGTGAAACAAGATGTAACTAAGGTGATCAGTAGTTATTGCATAATAACTGGGCTACATTTGATTGAAAACAAAAGTTTGCTAGGCGTATATATCATACTACTTATGACTGTTAACAGCATTTAAACAACCAAATTTCTATCGTGTAGAAGGGTAGAAATATAATTGAATGCTATTGAATGCTTTTTATCGGCTAATGCTTACTGGGGAGTTGCACCCCCTTTTGTTCAATTCATGTCGTAATTGTCCCAAGGCTTAAACATCCTTCTTCCCTTTTATTTACAACAACCTGTCATTAATGAAGTGGATTATATAGGCAAGGTACATATAGGGTTGGAGCTTTCACCTATATTTATTGGGTCAGCCAATGTCATGTACAGTAAAGAGTAACCAATAATTTGGCAATATTTTGTATACGTTGACCATAAGATGTCTCTCTCTCTCTCTCTCTCTCTCTCTCTCTCTCTCTCTCTCTCTCTCTCTTCTCTCTCTCTCTGTGACTTCAGGTATGGCAGTTCAGCACCCTCTTCTCCCCAGTGGAGAGTTGGTGTTTCCAAGATGCGGCGCCCATGTCCGAGCACCTAAAGGTGTGTCCCTACTACCAGAGAGAGTCCAGAACCGAGCGGATTCTGCTGCCACGCATCAGAGAAAACACCCGCACTAACACACTCTGCAAAGACCCCACTCTGGTTAACTTGTTCCAGAAGAAGAAGATCATAATGTAATACAAAGCAAGCACTGACTACAATATGCTGCTTTAATCTCTTATTATACAACGGGTAGTATCAGCCAAGCGATCTGATTGGTCGAAGATGCGTTCCAGTAGCCATGACTTATCGGTTTCTATACCAGCACTTGTGATAACCAGGGAGATAGTTAGCAGTCTTTCTTGCTTTCTCCTGATTTTTATTCTTGTGGATGTATGCTAATTTAGAAAAATCTTTGGTAACCATCATATAAAAGCAGTAATACCCAGCATTGCTCTTTACAAAGTTTTGGCCTCAATTGTTATGTGGCTGTGGATAATGATAAGCAGTTCAATTTTATCTGAGGCTACATATAAAGATGTTTTATTTCTTCCTTTGTTGATTGTAATGTATTTGCTGCTATTTTTTGCTAACTATATGATTGTTTTTCCCTTGATTGATAAACACAAAGAAGCTAATCTAGATTACTATCTGTGAGTTCTTTTTAATAATAAAAAAAAAAATACAGCAAATATGACAACAATAATGTTATTTGCAGTACATTTACACTGGATATGTTGAATGACAACATGTTATGTGTTAGAAAAACATTTGTTTTGGCAGCTCAAGGTATTAGAGGTATGTTTGGGAGAGATGGTAAGCTGCTGGTAGGGATGGATACAGAACTGAACTGGGCTGCATGGTTCTTTGCATTTCATGGTAGAGATCTCTGCTCCATTATAAATGATACAAATTACAAGAACAAATTTGGACTTGAGCTAAGATATGACAAGTCCCAAAACACCAGGAAACCATTATCCAAGTGAGTGACATCCCACACCATACCCAATAGACACCCATGTTCCTAAGTGAACACCCTAAATTATATAGTTGTATATACCTCTTATTTCCATCTTATTGTCTCTTATGGCCTTTTGTTGCTTTTATCTGTTGCTTTTTATCTTTGTCTTCTATATATTTTTTGTATGTGGATGGCTGTTGTGAGATGTCTACTCTGCT
>NC_136007.1:11746288-11748788 GCF_048128805.1 Centroberyx gerrardi | reverse complement strand
ACTCCTTGGGCTTAAAAAACTGTCTGACCATCAGTTGCTCTCTCCCTCCTCACCTATGCACACCTTTTTGTTCTGTTTTGGTTTGATGTAGTTTGTGTTGTTTGTTTACCCCTAGTTTTAGTTAATAAATAATTGTTTTAACTTTTATTTTGGTGTATGTCTCCCCTCTTTGTTACTTCCTTGAGCCGGGTTGTAACAGTCAGCAAAACAAAAACAAAGCAAACATTTACAAACCAAAACACTGACACACTGTTATCCGCACCTCATCTCAGCTCCCTGGTAAAAACTAACTCTCCTCCCTCCAGACTGCACACAGCTTCCTCAAGACACCACTTACTATGAAACACTCCTAAATCTTGCATTCTTTTGTAATATTCATAGTCTATTGATACTCTTGCTCTAACTAAAGCCTTGTACAAGTCTATGACTTCTACTGTTACCCCAGCATCTACCTTCCTCCTCCTACTAAGGTGCACAGCCACGATGGTGTGTGTGAGAGAGAGAGAGAGAGAGAGAGAGAGAGAGGCCTAAACCTAATAAAGGCCATACATTGTTATTATTACAACTATCATTATTACCATTATTCTGTTTATTTATTTATTTGGATTTTGGATTCTTTCTTTTTTTTATCATTACTACGCTATTGTTATTATCATTATAATTAATGTTATCATTATTGATCACTAAGCTTTGGCAATATATACTGAACTGTACTTCATGCCAATAAAGCTCATTGAATTGAATTGAAGAGAGAGAGAGAGAGAGAGAGAGAGAGAGAGAGAGAGAGAGAGAGAGAGAGAGAGATCAGTTCATTTAATTATCATGTAAGTTATCAAAGAGGCTGGAAAACCACGTGAACATCAACCAATAGGGAACTGATATGTCTGTGTCCGAGTGTTTGCACCACGTCAGAATCTCTCTTTATTCGAGATTATCGATAAGGAAATTGCTGTCACAATCCCACTGATTGGATGTCTCTATCACTGTTAAACTAATTACCTACTGACATCTTTGCTAATCAAAGACTCATTTCCATTCATTCCCTTGAATCTTTAACATCGGCCTGTATCTCTTGGTCTCTATGTATTGTAACGCTTGCCATACCCACTGGTTGAAATCTCACGTTAAGTAGACCCCTACGTGAAAATAAAGTACGTTTTTTCTAATCTAAGAAACAAGGATGCCTAACAACATCAGGCAAAGGGACTGCCGATGAAAACTAGCCTTTTGGCTAACTCGGGTACATTTACATTTGTTTGAATGTTGATTCATGTACATTGTCTCTTTTCAAATAAAATAAATTGAAATTGAAATCACTCTGAATACATTTTCCTATGCATTAAGACCTACATCTAAGCTTCTGTTCATAATTTGGTATAAACTGGCCTATTAAACCTTTGGGATGTGATCTTAACTGCGTGCGTAAAGCTTTACGCACGGCCAAACAGAGCCCCACACACGCAATGGTCAATCTGTATTTGAAACGTATGTGTGAATGAATGATAATAGCCCAGTTTTACGTAAGTTGTGCATTGTCGCTTGCGTATACATGCGTCCATTCAGAGTCGGGGGCTGCTGCCTCGTCAGCCTTTCTCTATACTGCTGTTGTGAAACACAAAAAGCGTCGCTGCTCTCTGGAACAATAACGGGGGCTGAACATGACCAAAAACATTATCCAAACTGTTTATGCGCTTGGGATCAAAAAGTGACTTATTTTGGCTGGCGATTCAAATTTTAGGTTTTCCTGTCAAACCTAAACTTACCTGACTGATCAAAGCGTCCCAGGATCGAGGGATGAGGGTTGGGGATGGCCTGGTTGCCGTGGAAACGGGCTCCTGTCCTATCGCGATAGATGCATTCAGCTGATGAGTAGAGTAGAAACAGTGAACACGGTCTGTTGTCCGAGTTTAAGGAAAACCCTTTTCAAAGTATAACGCGACGAATAGTTAATGTTCCTGGAGGATTCTTGTATATTCCTGTGGTTTTACTGTTGAATCAGCGAGATGTCTGGGGGCAAACCACGTGAGTATTTCACTTTTTTGTTTGAATTACAGATCGGTTTCAGATAGTGGGGATGCCAGTTGCATCATGGAGTCGCGCGTAAGTCACCTGTCTAATGACCCATGCAGGACGAATGGCTCACCTCTTTGTGTCTTTGCATTTTGGCTCGATATTTCATTGATCTCTTTTAATTTCACAGCATTTTAAACGCTGGGAGTTTTTGGCCTGGAACATATGTGGGTTTTCTAGATGCTGCCGTTTGTCAGAAATGAGAATCTTGTTTTATGTTGAGAATTTTCAAATATTTTGATGTTATCAGTGTTAGAAACATTATTTTGATGAGCATGTATTTGTTAAACGTTAAAAAAAACTGGAAAACTGTATCCCCATCCTCATCCCTCCCCTCTGTGCATGTTTTGTTTGTGTGTGTGTGTGTGTGTGTGTGTGTGTGTGTGTGTTTCCAGACCATCAAGAGTTGCCAGACAGTGACCCGGATGGC